>NW_008669825.1:134128-167503 GCF_000695815.1 Acanthisitta chloris | reverse complement strand
TATCCAAGGTGACCATGTCATTGTATTGATAGCTTAAAAGACCCCAAACAATAAATTTGAAAAATAGCCAACACAAGAGTGGCATGGACAGGAAGACTAATTCCTACATGCATAAAGATATGCAAGTTCCAAAGAATATAGTGATCCCTGAAGGTATCCTGTGCAGCTGGAATGCCTTGTAGTCAAAGGTTTCCTTTTCAGTATTATTCACTGTACCTCATTGTTGAACAAATTTTCCCTTGGTTATAAGGCCACAAACAAAGGGATCACCTTTCCATGTTGCTCTTTGATAAAACTTTGGGCTTTTTTAGGTCAGAAGGTAGGCTGCAGTGTAGTTTGTTCATTGTCTGATACACCCCATTCCTCTCCAGGAAGTTGATACCAAGATGTGCTAGGTTTTCCAACATTGCTACATACTCAGCCTTGTGCTGGCTTGTATATAGTGCCCTGCAGCTGTTTTGTCTTGCCTTTTCCTCCCTCTTCCACCAGCCAGCATGCCAGGGTGAACCGGTTAACTGGATAAGTGTTGCCCATAACTAATGCAGAAAAGCCCACCCAAACAGAGAAATGGGACATAATGTGAATGCAATCATTCTCTGCTTTGTGCACCTCACCCCTTCTCTTTTCATCCCATCTCTTCTGAGTCAATTCCGACTCACAGCCATCTAACCGGAAACTGCAATGCCTGCACGGAGAAGAGATGCAAGGGATCTTTCCCACATCAAAAACTGGTAGGATGATCTATAGGAATGTCCCAAAAGTGTACTTCAACGAGGTAAGGACTGTTCTGGGATGGCACTCTACACTTGATGGTCCAGCTTCAATGTAATAACCATCTGATTCAATATGTATTCTATTAGAATTTATATGAACCTTGGCAGAGAATAATAAGACAACTATAAGAAGTGAGGAATGTGTCCTATAGAAATGTGTCCAACTCAGTAGTAATATTTCGAGTCTTGTTGTGGTGCAGTTTGTTCTATTTTAGGCAAAATATGCTATTGCTTTGTGAGACTTTGTGGAGGTCTATGGCAGTTTGAGTTGGGTCTCCTAACTTTGCCTCAACACTCCTATCCCAGTTTTCCACTAGGTGTCCCATGTTTACAATGTCCATGTGGTCCAAGAGAATAACCTAATGTCTTGGCCTGCTCCAAGGCCACAGGACATCAACATCTGGTCTCTGGGGACTGCCTAGGGAACCAGGTATTTGCTTTCATCTTACTTTTGTAGGGGTGTCTCAGATATTAACAAAAGTCTTTGCTAAGCAAAAAGTTTATGTTACTTGCCTCCTGAAATGTTTCCTTTATTTTTAAAAATCACTTTCCCTCTCACATCAGCACATACACAAATCAGTGGAGGGTTCTTCTGCTTGTAGGTGCTCTCCAGGGATAATGCCTTTGAGAAAACAGTCTCATGGAGGGAGCCTCAAGTGTACCTTAATCTCAGGTGAGAAGGCATGGTTCTGTTCTGTGCACATGTTCAGGTGACTGGATCTAAAAAAATCAAACATGTTCTTTGTGCCATTTGGGGCTTCCAAATATGCCCCAAAGGCCCTGGGGAAAATGATGAAAAAAGGCCACAGTTTAGAAGCCAGATCTCTTGATGAAGTCAGTCTCTGTTTGCTACTAACACTGAGGATGATAACATAAAAATCACACCCTTTTCAGCATGATGTTGTGAGATCTTTGTGTGTTGATGGAGTAGCCAAGTGAGGACAATGCTGGGTGCATTTTATTAGGCAGTTGCAAAAAATAGGGTAGGATAATGATCCTGATGAAGTACGCAGTATGGCTGTACCTGGATCAGCTGGGAACAAATTGAAGGCCCTTGTTTACAATGTTTCCTGGCATGTAGGCATGAAATTTCATTTAGTTTTATCTCTAACACGATCTCACAGGCAGGGAGATGCTCTCTGCTCCCTGCTGCAGCTTGGGAACAAATATAAAACTTGCTCTTTTGAGAACCAGAGTGAGCTGCACATTCAGTTTTTGTCAGGTTGTGTCTGTGTTACATTCCCTTTATTTTCTATAACCTCTCTCTTTTCTCCCAGGAAGTACAATAGTGCAGTACCAAAGCCTGCACAATGCTGAGAATGCTGGAATGCTGCAGTGGGTGTTTTAGAAACCATATGCTAACTGTAGAGTAGGACAAGTTGTTGCTATAATGTAAGACCCTTCAACTCTTATTGATGCTTATGGTTTACTTTTGTAAATGGTTAGCACCTTGTAAAAGTACTCTTAGATCTGTAACACCTATCATGCCAGGGCCACCTTAACCTGCAACTCTATTTTATTTTTCTTTAAGGAGGAGGGGAAGAGAGAAGAAAAGGAACAGTGTTATCAGCAAGAGGAGGCGGGACAGAGTCTGTCAGATCCTGCTACTTCTGAGCAATTACAATTGAAAGCGTGAGGAGAAGCTTAGGGTTTATCACACTAAATTCAGCAGAGTTGCACAGACAAAAATGCAGGGTGGAGGAGAGGACAATGACATAAATATTATGTGAATGCAGAGAGTTTTTATAAAGTTTTTATGAAAACTCTGGAGAATATATTTAACAACATCTAATCCATGTGAAAGGCTAATCTCCATAACATTTGGAACTAATTATCAATGTATGGTATAGGATATGTGGCATAACTACAATTAATTTCAAGAAAGCTGAAATTTATCCTGCTCCAGAAAGCCTTACTAAAACATGGTCCACCTTTAAATCAATAAAAGAGACATGGCCTTAACCCAGATTCCCCTCCCCATATGGTGCATGTTCACAACTTCTACAGAGGGCAATACAGAGCAGCAAGTTGTGTAAATGAGCAGCCATGCTTAGCACCTCTGTGCATTTTAATCAGCTGAAACTGCCACCTAGCTTGTGCATTTGGAGAGAAAAGAGTTCTTAGCCAGAGAAAGGTATCAAATCATGCCAGAATGAGTTATTACATGTAAAATTATTTCAACTTTATTGGAAATAGGGATCAACAATAACTGTATTTGCACATATTCTGCAAGATTTTTGCAAAATACAATAAAAAGGAAAACCAAAAGACTCATCTTTTGAAAAATATTTTTATTTGATTCAAAGCCTTCCCTTCCAGCTTTGACATTTTGTATTTCTTGATATGACATACTGAAATTGGAAAACAGAAATATTGCTCTCAAGAAAATCCCAATCAGAAAATTTCAACCATATTAGGGCATATGTAATCAGTTTTTGCTCAAAAATTATCCTCTGTCAAATTCAGCATATTTATGGTAGGTATTTTATTTGAAAAATCTAATCTGCTGGCAGAGAAATATAATAGAGACACCATGTAAATCTATACTCAAAGCTAAAGAAAACATAAGAAAGCAAATATTTAAAGCAGTAAAATCAGAACAACTTGAGTTTGACTTACAAACGGGAAAAATAAAATGCTTTTTGCTTTGATTTTTCCCTTGATATTCTGGCCAGGATAGTGTACTGTGGTATTAGACATCTGGTTTAAACTCTAGGGCTTACTGGATTTGATCAAGGCTTTTTCAGTCATTTTAATCTTTTAAAAACACCACCAAACAGATATGGCAAAAGATTATGGAACCTAGGTTATCTGTTAGAGTCTATCCTCTTTTGTTAAGATATACTTATGCCTCAAAAGTTGAGCAGATACATCTCAGAACTTAAAAAAGATTAATCTTATGGTATTTCTAATTGTGGTTTGTGATGTCCAACTAAAGAAATTATAAGCCATAGAATTATACTCACTGAATCTGATCCAATCACAGGGCACACTTTAATTTTCAATAGAGATGTTAAACTCTTGCTCTTCTTAGAAGCAGCATGTGCCAGCTTCAGGCAGAGATTTGAACACTGGCACTGATCCAGGAACAAAGAGGAACTTGAAATGAAACTGCTACTGAAATACAGGCACAGCTTCTTCAGACGAGATGTCAGCAGCACTTGTTCTTATGTCTGATAATGAAGTTTTATTTTTCTCAAATGATGAATTATAGTACACACACATAAGGCATTTAACTCTTCCATGAGAGGCAGGTATTTGAAGCTGCCAGTGGAAAGAAAACATTTAACTCAGGGCATAACTGTACTATTGGTAAACCACAACTTCTTGCATTGCCACTATAATTTAAATTAAGTAGAAGTCTAGCTTATAAACTCACACTATGACCCATACTTTATGTTCCTTTTATGTCTCTTGGGTCCTGATCACAATGAAACTTTCTCAGTCTAAAGCAATTTAATACAAACATTCCCAGGGAAGGCTATAAAATGTGAGTTTTCCAGTCAGTCTTTTATGGGTATTTTTGGATGAATATTGTATACCCAGCTGAAAAAAAAAGGGATGACGAATGTAGACATTACGACATATGTGTGGGGTTTAGCTGAGTCTGTATTTGCACATGAATATTAACCCTGGTAATTGAGAAAACCTGTCTCTCCACACATATGAACATCTTGTTCATTTCCACAAAAAGTATGTGCATAGATTTAAGAGAGAATTAATGTCTTGCCTTACTTAATTACAAATTTTCTGCCTATGAGACTTCCCGTGCTAGCTTCTCTGTGAGGGCAATGGACTCAACAGATGCCATATTACACCTACTAGATGGAGATAATTCTACTTGCTGCTAAGCACTAACAATAACACATGGAGATGTAAGTTGTGAATTGAGTTCAGCAGACAGCATGGTTTCCAATTCTTAAGCATTTTGCAGCAAAACTAAAAAGCACCATCAAAGATGTTCACAAGTGGTATAATTGCAAATGTTTACAAAACATGAAAAGAATGGTAAAATATGTACTTAAAAAACGTACTTGTTGAGATCTTGATAGAAAGGCACAAAAACACATGGTGTTGAGACATAGACTTGGTTTCCTGCACAGCGAACCAGGATATTGCCTTTTTAATCAGGAATGGTGAATTCAACACTGTTAACAACATTTTTAGATGTCACAGGTCACAGGATGTCCTGGTTTTTCTCTGAGCAACTTATCTTTATGGTCCTGTCTGTAAGATTTTGAAAGCATAAACTAAAATAAGCAGCAAAAATGAAAACAGGGTATCTATAATATTTTTTTCTTCCTTCCTTCCTTGTCTCCCCTACTTGTACAGATCACAAAGTCCTGGGTTTCCTAGCCTCTTTCAAACATTATAAAAGGAAAATATCAAGTGAAATGTGATAGATAAACACCTTCTGAAAGGATTTTAAAAACCATTTTAAAACAAAGGTATATGAAATGAAAGCAGTAATAATAACAGAACACAAATATCATCCTGTACTTTCTCTGGCAAAGTGAAGGGCAGCTGCCATCTATGACAGCTTTCTGTGCTGCAGGAATACACTACAAAAAGTTTATCTTTCAAAATCTTAGTAAGAACCCACTCAATGAACAGCAGAAATAAATGAAGCTTATGAGGAAACATAATATGAGTCAATGGCCAGACACAAGGGTCTCTACAGCTTCTGGTCACAGACAAATTCTTGTTTCAATTTTCTGTTCTGCTTCCTCAATACAGTAATAATCTTATCACACCATTTACTCTTCACAGCTGGCCTGCAATTCTTGGTTGGTTTTCTGCTGCAATTTAACCTGCTTGTATGTGGCTGAGACAGTTACTAGAAATCAGAGTGTGCCATTTACAGAATGCAGTACTGTAACTTCAGAGCCAGTGTGCTGTGTCTAGTCAGGCATAATTATTTTCAAGGTCTCCTTTCTTTCATTTGGGAGGCACACTGAATGAAGCAATATTTAAGGGAAAAAGGCTCTGGTAGGATCAATATCTGAGTGTACTCGCCTTACTCTACTCAGCAGAACCTTCTCTTATTCTAGGAATGAATTCATTGTGTTCTGCTGTTGGTATTTTGCTGGCCATTATCTAGCAGGATTGGAAATCCTCTCTTCCCACATAACTGCAGGCCAGTTTGAGATTATTTTTTTTGTCTTTCCCCCAAGAGGCCAAAAAAGCACAGATTAGGTTCAGATTGTTAGTTGATACCTGTATGATGCATCAGATGAAGCTGTGAGTGCTCATTGACATCTTTTTTTTTCTGAAAAGGATGGACAAAGGATTTAGAATTACTTGAGTTCAACAAAGATGAGAGGCAAGAGTATTTTTCTACACATTTTGTCCTCCTTTGAAAGAAAAGTACTAAAAGAGCCAGAACTAGATTCAGAAGAGAGATGTGGCAACTCCAGGTGATGGATAGAAGGGAGCACAGAAGGCACTTGCCCACTATGATGCTCACTGCCAGATGAGTCCCATGTTTGACATGTTTATGACCCAATTATACTACATTTTCCAGCTCTTGTTCCTTATTTAAGTCTAACATAATAATGGTGCAGTAGCTATACTAAGAAAGCATAGTCTGTTATGGCCAGATTCAGACAGTGTTATTAAACCACAGAGTGCAGATCTCAGGAGCTGGAGCAGTCATTTTGCAGCAGGCATTACATCCACCCTACTCCTCCTCTGTGCTTGACATATCTCTCTTTATACTGTGCCTGAACATGCACATCTTATGCTGAACTATTCATTTTGGCATGAAAGCTTAATTGTGTACAAAAATGTACACAATTTAATTGGATGAGAACTGTAAGAGATAGATGTAGTCAAGTTTCAGGTCATAATGCACTCATCAGCTGAAAAGGTTAATGGAAAAAAAAGTCCCTTAGAGATTTCACTATAGCTTTACCTTTATAAAGCCAGTGGGCAGTGGCCATCATAAAGTTATGTAATGATACAAATTGCTAGATTATATGATTATGATAGTCATTGTATTCCTAACTATTTAACTAAGTCCTACTTATACGAACAGCAGTTGAAACACATAGGAACTTAACAATAGATTTGAAAAGCTGTTTATAAAATTCCTGATCCCTCTACAGTCAACAGGCAAATACCAGTTGACTTCAATAGAAAACAGAGTAATTCCTTTCCTCTAACAGAAGATCAGACCTTTCAAAGAACTGAATGCCTTTTGTTCAGTACATCATGGAAGTTGAGGCTGTGAACACTCTGCAGAATAGGACCCTAAGAGTGAAATTAGCATGACTTCCTCCAGTGTTGCCATAAGATTATTTGTTTTAATCCCTAACACCTTTTAAAAACTGTTTATGTCATATATTATGAATAAAATAAAATATATGTATAGGCAATCTTACAACTTAATAGCTCAGTGGGATGTAAAACTCCATGCAACACAGTTTGCTTGAGCGAATCAACCTGTTTCCTGAATGAAGTTGTAATAGCAGTAAATGGGGTTTTTTTATAATGTCTGAAGAGAGCTAGTTCCAAACTGTATTTAGATTTAAATATAATATTTTGAGTTTAAGAGAAATGGGTAACTAAATGCGTCTCCTCTGCCAAAAACACAAAATTGACATAAAGTTATTTAGCACCACAGGAGGAAAGATTCCAACAACTTTCAAAAAAGTGATAAGAATTTAAATAGCCTACAAAATTTTAAGAGAGACTAATTTTATGTATAAACATTATGATTTGATTTGTTAATTTTCCGGTTTACAGATCATGTAATATGCAGGGTTGAGAAAAATTGTAAAGACCTTTGAAAAACATTTGCAATTTCATTTGACAAATTCGTTCCTGCACAATCAGCTTTCAATGACATTCATGCAGTGAGGCCTCTGCCCCAGAATTAGGTGGACATTTTTCTCCATTTGTTTGCAAATTGGTTGCCATTCAAGGAAAGACCTAATTTCAATTGCAGCTTTTTTACTTTTATATGTTAACATGGCTTACATTAATTTCAGGTATTTCAGTGCTGTGTCCATTCAGCACTTGTTATTCAGCCAGAGGCTTAAAAGGACACCCAAGGTCTGAAGAACTCCTCTGCTCTGCAGACTCCATTCTCACAGTAGATAGTTTTAGGCTGAGACAAGGTTTTGCTATACCCAGAGGCCTGCAGCTCAAACACTGTCCTGTTTGCTCAGCTAATGAGGTCAAAACATTTTGTCAGTAATGAAATTATTCTCTCTTGTGTAACTTGCTTCTAAAACAATGCACCATGAATGATGCAGTCAAAAGAAGTATAACTGTACAATTTATTAACACCAAAGTCTTCAGCACAGGATTCATGAAATGAAGTGAAATATACGGAAACATTATTAGCACAAGTAAGATGTAGGTCACACTACAGGCTTGTTCTAGAGAAAGATTAATGAGCAGTTCGATTCTGGTACCTAGGTATATAAAGATCACTAGAGAGCTTTTGTCTGCCTCAATTCCAGAGTCTGCCTAGTCTTTAAATGATTAGCTGGAAACCATTCTTTGTTCTGATACAAATTCAATTGGACTACACCCACAGTTGCACCAAAGCTGATCTGGGTGCATTCAAGATGAATGTGAGGAGGCATCTTTAATCCATTATTGCTTTCTGGTCTGTCTAGTCTGAACTAGTCCAGCACCTCCTCTGCATTGTGGGGGATTGCAATGACTCCCCAGTCTGTTGCCTTAGTGGAAATGGCTTAGTGGACGAGTTTCAGTTTCCCCCCACTCAGCCAGGCTATTCAGGCAGGCAGTTATGAGAAACAGTCCCACCTGGGGCACTGTTCTACTGTCTGAACCAGCTTGAAGATCAGAAGAAAGGGTCTTCATGATTGTCCTCTGCTAAATGCTGATGTACTTTTTGGGTCAGAGCTGTCCTAGAAACTCCTGGTCCTGGGCTACCATATTTTGCAGTGCAGTAAAAGCATCCAACTTCAACAGAAATCCTTTCTATAACCTCTGGCCTTTCAGCACAAGAGTGGGGAACTGAAGGGACAGCAGTGCTAAGGATGAAGTCTAGACAGGCATAGGTAAGCACTTGCAGTGATATTGGGCAAGGACTGAAAAGGCTAATAATAGTACACATTGCTATACTGATCTTTGGTTAAAATGCTTAGAGTTTATAGTTTAATTATGACTTCATATGACGGTAATCTTAACACAAGTCATATCCACTTTTTCTGTGTGTGCCACTTATGTGTAAAATGGCAGGTATTTTCTGATGAATACAGTTTCTGTAGACCTGTATAAAGAGATTAGAATGATGATGTTATCAGATACTCTACAATAAAGGCACGTGTATGGAAGATCAAAAGATTGACAGCATGCACAGTGCTTTAATACACAACTCTATGAGATGAAGTGAAAACAGGTAAGCAGCAGTGGCAAGAATGCTGCACCAGCACAACTCACAAAGTGAGGACCTCTTGGAAGTGAGGTTTTGCTTTCAATGGCATCCTGGTCAGAAGCTGGCATTAGTGGCTGCTGGGCTTTCATTGACTTCTAAGTGCAGCTATTCAGTGTACTTGTCATTTTTGTAAGCTGCAACCTGACTGAGGGGCATGTTCCTTTTATTGTGCCTGGATCTTTTGCTGCATTCCATGGCTATAGCTTACCCTTAAGTGTGAATGATTTGCCTCTTGTTCTCCAGTGAGCAAGCCAGAGTAGACTTAGAGACTTGCTCACTTTACCAGTCATTATGCAATTTCCACTTTACTGTAAAGAAGGATTTTATGAAAAGTTATAAAGCAAGCATAGTTCTGAACTCATTTCTTTCAGCAGTTCATATGATCAAATCATTGTCAATGAACAGTCCCAGATAATAAGAGTTTATTAATCATTATAATATATTAATCATATATTTAAATTTCATGGGACATTAAACAAAAAGCCACTCTGCTAAAACAGGCTTTGCAAAAATACTTCAGGGCATATGAAAGCCTTGGTGGAAAAAAAGTTCTTTCTGTTCAGGTTCTACAGTTCAATGTACTATTTAATTGAATCAGTCAGTCAGAAATACCTTTCTTTAGAGTCTTTGATCAACTAGGACAATACTTCATCATATTGATACACTCATGAACTAAAATTCAGCATGGCATAAAGTCAAAAGTCAGTATTAAAAAATAATCCTATGAATCATTATGTTCTATGTGAATTATTTGTTTTTTTGAGTAGGGGGCAGGGAGGAAGAGATGGCTAGAAGAGTGCATGGAGTTATGGAATAGACTAGGATGGAAGGCACCTTCAGAGGTCTTGTTCAAAATTCTGCTTAAATCAGATCAGGTTGCTCAGGGTAGTGTCCAGTCTAGTTTTGAATATCTGTCAGGATGGAGATGCCACAGCCCACAGCACTTCTGCTCTGATTATCCTTATAGGAAATAACTTTTTCTTTATATGAGGTTGGAATTTCCTGTGTCAGGTGTCTGTTGTCTCTTGACCTGTTATGCACTTCCATCAAGGCTCTGTCTCTGTCTTGAGTATACCCTGCCATTAGGTAGTCAAACACAGGTATCAGACCTCCCTCTAGCTTTCTCTTTCTAAGGCTGAAACACCATGGCATCCCTCACTTAGAATCGCTCCAGTACCTCAATACCTAAACTGTACAGGAAAACCCAAAACCAGGCAGAGTACTCTCAGGAATTTCACAAATGCTGAAAGGAGTTGAAAAGCAGAACATATCAACTGCTCCCCACATTTGACATCACTGGCAAACTTGCTGACAATGCAACACATTCCATTGCTCAGGTCATTAAAAAAGACATTAAAATTTGTTCGTCTTGGTACTGGTCACTGAAGGATGACTCTAGTAGGTGGATGTTGGTTGGGCTTTGTACTCATTTTCACCTGGCTGTTAGGAAAATTTTCCACCAAGTTCATTTAGTCAGTATCTCACCAACTTAGCTGTAAGGATACTGCAGGAGACTATGTTGAAGACTTTGCTGAAGTGCAGGCACACAACATGCTCTCAATCACTGGACTGGCCACCATGGCAGGAAGTTAGGCTGGTCAGGAGCAATTTGGGCTTTGTAAATCCATCTCTGCTGTTTTCAATTACACTTTTTTGTCCTTCACCTGCTTGCAGATAGTTTCCAGGAGGACTCCACTCTATAACCTTACTGGGCTCTTAAGCTGACTGACCTTGAAGATAGGTATGGTTTGCTTTTTTTTTCAGTCAGCAGGAGCTTTCCACAAGTACCACGGCCTTTGAAAGATGATAAAATGCTGTTCTAATGACATAAGCTTGCTCCCTCAGCCTGGTTGATATGAAAACTACTACTAAAATACTACCTGATTATGAAGAGTTTTGAGGACTGGGAATCATAACAATGAATGAAGAAAACATGCCAGATTTTAGACTGTCCACTTGTCAATGTTAATGCCTGTTCTTTGAAAATGACAACATTCCTGTGTTACTCCTGAATGACTCAAGGCTACACACCTGTCACAATAAATAAGTAAACTTGAGTACAAGAAGTCCCATGGCTGTACGAGCCCAGATCATTGTCCACTGAAGAGCTAACACTAATGCAGACCTATTGCTAACACAACTCCTTTGGAACCCCCTGCCACTTCATCATGCCACATAGCTATGTTCTAAGTGCCAGTCCAGAAACAAGAAGATTGCATTTTTCTCCTCAGGCAGCATTTCATGTTTAGTTGATGTTTCCTAATAGAGCAGGGTAAAGAAAGCCCAGAAAACTATTTATAGAGAGAAACTAGTCCTTTATCTCTTGTTTTTAATTTGTCCACTGGGTTTTTTACAGGCTTTTCATGCTTTGAAATTAGCTTCATATTTTATGAAAAATTTTCAGCCTTTGGAAGGCTCCAGGGATTGAAACTTCTTACTTAAACAGCAGTGACACTCCAAGGATTTAGAAGACCAGTATAAGTTATATAGGCCAGCAGAACAAATACTGTGTATTACAGCAAAAACTGCTCTAAGTCATGTAAAGCCATCTAAACTTGTATGATGTAGACCTGAAGTCCTGAAGGTATTTTGACTGTGCCGTGGGACATGATGAACAGATAGCTAAAGCTTCTTGGCAGTGGAATCAGACTTCAAATCACTCCAGTCTGAAGATGAAAACTATAATCATAAACCTGGTAATACCGTTAGGAAATCAATTGGTTTATATAATTTCAAGTAGATGCCACCACAATTCTTTCTCACATGCTTCTGGTGCATGTGAGCATTAGCTTACTAGACTAGGCAAAAAACAAAGGGAAATTTTTTCATTTGTTCAGTTTTGGCTCCCAAGCATTTTCAACCACCTCTCACTTGGACACTTTTTCTCCTTGCAGCCATTTGCTTGTGTTGTGCCATTTTAGAGAATAGTTTCCAAAAGACCTTTAGCATAATGCCAATGCAACAAACTGCTTTACTGGGCAGACTTCTGATACCCTCTTTGTAGTACTACAGCCATCCATTAACCTCACCTGGGAGCTGAATTATTGTTGAGTATAATTATATTTAAAGAAGGTTTCAGTTAGCAAAATTAACTTTTACATAATTTCATGCCACATTTTAAAAATCTCAGTGGCTTTTTGCGGACAAGTACGACGATCAGAACTTTCTTCAAAAGGATTCAGAATAATAGCCAAAAAAAAGTAAAATGAGATTCCTTCCCAATATAAAGCTAAATTTTTGCCTTCCTATCTGATTTCCCCAATGTGACAACACAATCGAAGTGAACCATTTGTCTATACAAATTAGTTTTACTTGACTTCAAGTAAGTTAGATAAGACATAATGTCTCTAACTGACTATGTGGAGGCAATTTTACTCAATGTCTTCACATTCTAAGGATTTACCAATATATCTGCATAAACATCATTCAAATGTAATTAAATTTCAATTTTCAGATGAAAGCTGACTTTTCAGTGAAGTGTTTTATTCAAAATTCTTGCTGAAATTAAATATATGGAAAGCAAGCATAGATAGCAACATGCTGCTAGGTACAGAAAACAGCAGTTCTAGCCTGGCCTCTGAAATTTTGCTGATTGGGCAGACTTACAGTTTTGCAAGATCACCATTCACAGATTTACAAATATTAATGCTATTAAAAATGTATATATGTTTATTGGGATTTACAAAGCTATCTAAGGAAGTCCAACCTAATCCTGTGGATTTTGATAGGAAATCCTGTTTATGGACAACGTGTGTTTGCCTTTATATTCTTATATGTTTAAATTCAACCTGTGCATAATTTAATTTTCCATTACAAATAGTGAATGCCCAAACCTTGATATGTATAAAAAGTACACTTAGCAAAGAAATCTGATTTAGAACTTTGCATGCATTCCATCCAAAAATTTTCTCTTTGTGAATGCATGAACATAAAAAAAATGGCATAGATGCCAATTTGGATAAAAACAAATCAAGTGAATATCTGATTAGTCAATTTTGGAAATATGGCTGAACAAGACCTAATTTGTGTCCATAGAAGATCATATATATTAGTGTAGCAAATATTTCTGACCTGGATTTGTTCAAATTGGAACCACTGCTACCACCAAAATCACTGGAAGTCTTTATGTATCAAAAGTCAGCAAAACGAATGAGATTTTGTATACTGTTGCAAAAATTGAAGGAAATATAGTATTTGATTACTATGTATTATTAAGGCCTTATCAGATCTCTGCCCTGATTTTGTAGGGTACACCTTCCAAAGGAGCTCTCAAGTGCATCTTGAACGAGTTAATAAATAAAGAAATTAAATAAAGGAGCACATATATTTCCCATTTACCAAATCATATGCAGATTGATATAAGAACATAAGAATGTCCATATGGAGTCAGACCACACCTCTGTCAAGGCTAGGATTCTCTCTTCAGCACTTGCCAGTACCAGATGCCTAATGAAAGTGCCTGAGAGCAGGACAAGTAGATAGGGATATTATATGCTGGGATACTCTGCGGAATGCTTTATAGCCATCTGTGGCCCAGGTAGTTCCTGAACTGCAGAAATGGTGTCTGCATTTAATTGTCCTAAGCAGATTTTCCTGTCACAAAGTCATCTGCAGCCATGCAAACTTTTCCATCTTCAATGTCTTATAGCAGCAGTATCACAGCTTAATTTCACATTCTTTACAGAAGCACCTCTTGTTTGTTCTGGACCTGTCACCTGCTAATTTTATCTATTGTAACTCACATTTTTTTCCCTTGAAGTGAGCAATCATTTACTTATTTACCTTCTTCATGTTACTTCTAGTCTATTTTTCTATGTCTCTTGCCTGTACAGAAGCTGTTCTGCAATTTTGTTCATCCTTCTTATCTTCCTCTGTATTGAGTTGCACTATATAATTTCTGAAGGTGTAAGGAGGAGAAAAGAAAGCAACCTTGCATGCTTAAGATTGGGATACTGCTTTATGTTTTCTTCTCTATTCCTTTCTAATAATCTCTTACATTTGACTTGATTTTTTATGACCTTTTAAAAGATTTACCCTGATTTTTAAAAATAATTACATACATTGTAAGGCATATTCTCATTCCTGAGAGTGTCATTTCAGAAATAGATATTTCATAAACACAGTTAGGGATGCTTCCCTGTATGCATCAACATACAATTATTTACTTTAGTTTTATTTAATTGTTTTTAATCTCCTGATACTTAATGATATGAGAAATAAGTCTTTCATAGCTGAATCTCTCCTTTTATAACTTGAAAATATTTAGTGTCATCAGGAAAGTTGTTACCCCACTATTTTCCTCTTTTACAGATCATTTATGAGCATGTTGAAGAGCATAAACTTCCACTTGGGAATACCCTTCTCACTCCATATGAAAACTTAAATTTTAACCAGATATTTATCTATCTCAGAATGTGCCCTTGTTATTTTCCTTAATAGTCTTTATGAGATGTTGTATCACATACCCTTGGGATATGTTCTGCCTGGTTCAGTTTCCTGTTAGCATCTTACCAAATATGATAATATGAGTATAACACAGAACTGGAGTACTCAAACTTTGCTGAATAACTGAAGACATTACCAACTTTGATCCAACTTACAAGTTATAGGAATGAGAAAGAATGCAAAATAGTGGCTTGCTCTTTTCCTTCGTGTAAAAAGAAAATGAATGGATTTATGTTAGTCAAATACAAGACCTTGCATTACAATTTAGTTTTTAGCTTAACACCTGCCAACAGGGTATGTGTTATTGCCAAGATCATAGGCTTGTATTTTGTATACTACAATAGAAAAGTAAACAGGATTATTCTATACTTTTTTAGCTTTTCCTAATCTTAAATATATGCATTCTAATTAACATCTCAATATATGAAATAAAAGTGATGAAGCATTTCCTCCATAGATACACAGATTAAATTTATTCTATGTAGGCAACACTCAGCTCCAATGTTGATCTCCCCATGAGGATTTCCCTGAGCTAAAAACCATGGATTGGAATGATAATTCTATAAATGAATTTATACTGATACAAAAATTGTAATAATCTAATTATTAATGAAGCTTATGTTTACATAGATAACTTGCAAAGAGATTAAATAGACATATTTTAAGAGTGTTAGGTACTACTGTAGGTCAATAATTGTGCAGTTATGCATTTACATCCATAGTTCATTTGAGACAGCCTTAATGAAACTTCATATTTACACTGTTTGAGAAAACAAGTCTCTTAATGAGAATGGGTCAAGTTACTTTATATATACCTGGATCAACAGAGTAGAACACTTGATTTACATATACCAGTTATTTAAAAATCTATTACCATAGGGTTATAAACTCCAGAATATATTTGCCATACTGCACCAAACCAATCCTGTCTTCAAGAACTGGTAAAACTCTCATAGCTTCTTTGATTTAGCCCAATAATAGTTGCTCTCACCTTGGATGAATCCAGACTCCATTTATCACGTTTTCAAATGCCTGTCTGTCAGTGCCTCTCACACTTTCAAATGTACAGTCTGCTTGTTTGTATGAAGCTTTCAGTGTGTGATTTGCACCAGATTTATGTTTAAAGCTTCACCTCTCCATTCATGTGTCAAATCCTAAATTAAGTCTCGGTTACTTCATGGTAACTTGTTGATGTAGCCATATTGTACATCAGCTAAGAGAGTTTCTCTTTTGTCAGATGTCTCAGCCAGACTTTTTATTCCTTCCGCAGAATGCTGCTCTGAACTCTGCATGAGTCCCCAGACATGTGTGATACCAGTTTGCCCAGTCTCCCCTCGGAACAGGGAGATGCCCAAGCTTCACCAGCATTTTATCTTTTCTTGAAGAAATGTTGGATAGGTGCCCAGATGGTCTTTTTTATTTATGAATATTAACAGAGTTTATAGGCAGTGAGACAGGAATGACAAAGATGATTGTAATGGCCGAAAATCCACTAGAGAAAGTAAACCATGTAACTTGTGACTGATGAGGTGAGAATATTTTCACCAGTTCTAAATTCATGTTTGAAAGTTTTAGCATTAAGAGTTTTATCTTAATATAAATTGATATAATAGATTTACTCTGGATTTACACCAGGGCATGTGAGATTGGAATTTGACTCAGTATTTTTACTCACACCTCCAAGATAGGTTGTGTCTAATAATTAATTTAAATGCTGTGCTTATTCTTTTTCCATTTCCATCCCAGTTTCCTACTCTGGTATGTCACAAGGAAGTAATGTTCTCTTACACTTACTAAACATTCTGTGGCTGCCCAGAACAGAGCTACCACAGAGCAGGTATGGGCAAAATGGCTGGCACTTCTCTCCTGCAGAGCCCTTAGAGCTGTGCTGACACTCTCATAAGTTATTCTTTGACAGAAATTGTAAAGGGGAATTTCTTAAATGCAATTAATTGTAGAAACTATGGCAGCAGTATGGGTAGAGCAGTAGACAACATTCTGAAAGCTTTGAACCTTTTCTTCACAAACTGTAGTACCAGCTTGCACCAGAGGACAAGCACTGTGTCATTGAATCTTTGCTTTCTTTGACTGTATAATTACTAAAAAGATGCGAACCTGTTTAATATATCAGTTATTTAAAATAGCACCTGATATTTTTATACAAGTCAAAAGCAAAAAAAGCAGTCATTAAGTGGCCCAGCAACAGCAGTGAATGTGGCGCATAAAGCTGTGGAAATTTTGTGTATTTGTTTCCTATGCCTGAAAGTCACATCCACTTTGTTTTGTGATCTGGTGAAGTTGTTAAAGACACACACATTAGTGTGCCATTTAATGTCTCAGTAAAACATTACTCTTGTTTTCTTGCTTTGTTTAATCTGTTATAAAACTAATACTATATTGATTGTGTAGATACGGTTGACCTTTTTTTATTTGAAAAACTTTCAGTAAGAAATACAAATTTATTTTAAAAGAATTAGAATAACGAATAGGCTGATTGATAGTGTAATAGTCATATATCATTTTTCCTGTGAGACAGTTGGCTTTTGCAGTCCAGTTAACTTAATGCAGTTTAAGCCTCTGAGTACCTTTCTGAATTTAAGAATCCCTCATTTTGGAGTCATGTGAGAAGCATCTTTCATTTACCAACAGGAAATGCAGTCATACCCTTGTAGTATTACCAAAAATATAAAATTAAAATTTCAGAAACCAGAAGAAAAAGCTCCAATTTTTAATGTAAACTTGATTATTCACTATAATATATATCTCAAGATCTTAGAGAACCTGGGTTTCAGTTTGATTGGGTTTGTATCCACTAAAGTAATCTGCAGTCCAGTGATAAATCAGTGACTATTATTGATTTAGATAAGAATTTTTAATTTTTTAGAGAATTTTTTTCAAAAAAAATCATAATTTTAGAAACGAAAGTCATGGCACACACAATACTTAATGACATACGTTTTTACTTACACAGAAAGATTTACTCTTCTCATGATAAAGGAGACAGGAAGAGTAAACAAAACATTATGAAAGGAAGATTAAAACAATTAGAAAAAAATGAATAAAATTAAGCAAATAATATCTTTCAGATACATGTTATAAGACAGTTAACGAAATAAATGGAACTGGTTTTACTTGCTTCATCTCTCATGCTGCTTTGGTAGCCCAAATTATTTTCCCAAATACTTGCTTGTTTTATTTGTCATTTCTGCTGATAAACACAGCATCCTTGTACTCCTTATATGATCTTTGGTTCTATAAATATCATGAAAGTTTTCACATTTGGTTACTGGCAACTGAAAGGCATGTTATATGGTTTCAATGCTATATTCCCCTTATCCGCTCTAACACACCATCCATGGCGTTCTGAGGGAAAATAATTCCGAAAAATGCTGGCAAGCTTGTACTCTCCTATAGCTAAACTGCTTGGCAGAAAGAACCTCATACACCAGCTTTCCACCTATAATCTCCATTTATTCATTTCTTATATGTGTGCTTCTAGTTCAAATAGCTTTACAGCCTTATAAAATGGGAGTAAATGTCATACCTAAATGCATTGTTAGTACCTTAAATCCTCATTTTAGAAGGGTCCTTAAGCACACATTTGAGTCTGAAATAATTTTTTACAATAGATATGAGTTTTACCTTGAAAAGACTATGCACATCTTGAATAAACAGTTTCCCAACACAGTAGAAACACTTTGCTCCATATACAATTAATGACTTGAAATGCATGCAGTTGGTTCCCCTAAAAGCAAACACAGGTGCAATAGCAATGGGAGACACCGAGTTCTCTTTTGCTTTCGATGCATCAGATGGCTGGGATAAGCTGCCTCACCAGCTGAGGTAAAGCCAATAAATATTGTCCACTGAAGACACAGGACTGGCCTCCTGCAGCAAAAATTCCTGAGATGGTAGCAGCAATGTGGCCGTCCAGGAGAGGCAGGCAGGGCAAACCCACATAAAATCAGAGCTGTTGCCACTGCTGCTGTGCAGAGGGACCTGAGCCAATCCTCCTGCTCCCTGCCCCTGCGCCCAGCCAGCACAGCTGCCCTGGGCTGATGGAGACTGGGAAGGAATAGGACTATTTACAGCATCCAGCAGTTTGCTTTCCATCTAGGAGTCTGCGTATTTTTCCTTTGCTGATCCTAGATATGCATTTTTCTTGGGATTGAAAGGTATAAAGTCCAATTTAACGTGAAAGACTTAGAAAATAGCATTTGACTGAACCTGTAGTTCTAATCAAAGAGCAATACAAGATTTAGTTCCTTTTGTTCTCATTTTTTACATTTTGAAACTCTTTTATTTCAGATTTTTCCTATTTTATACATATATAACCCTAAAAAAACTTAAAATGCATTTAAGTTTCCAAGTTAGAAAGTAATTTCAGAAATCCTGCTTGATGAAAAAAATTCAGGACTCATTCTAAACACTGGTATTTTTAAAGTCTATGTTATACCGTCTCCCAATCTGTCATAAAGTGGAAATTCTATGTAACACGTTGTGCTAGAAAGAGTGCAACCATCTCAAACATGTGAATGGTTTTTCGTACTGACCTCTTGGAAGACTTGAGTTGTAGTCTCAAATAATCAATGTACATGAATCAGAGTTTGCAAGCTTTGGGCTCTGAAACAAGCTGATTAACTACTGATGTTGCTCACCCTTCACAACTCTTTAGTTTAAAGTAATTTGAAACTGGTGACCTCAAGTGATCTACATTTTTCTGAACTGGAAACTTCAAAATAATTCAGTCACATGGGAGGAATTTAATATGGTTTCTATAATCCACAAGTCTTATTGCTGTTTGATGATCTTGTTTAATCACTTGTTTAATCTTTTCATAATCTACCTCCATTAATGAAGGTGTGTATTATGTTTTGAAATTCAAGAGAAATTAAGAGTAGCAATAGGAAATAATTGCTAGTTACTGTGTTCCAAAAACTCTTTGCATTAATTTTACTACCAAAGGACTTCTAGTTATTTATCTTAAGAGTAATAGTCACTAATATTTGTAAATCTATATTTAACCCTGTGATGATGGAGTAAATGAATAAATTAGCAAGTTCTGAAGAGATATAGTGTCTATTTTGTAATCTATATTTAGTGGGTTCATCTGGAATCTGTGGAAGACCTATCTAACATCTAAGGTAACTGCAGCCAAGTCAATAAGAATTTTCCTACTGCTTCACACATGCTTTGGACACAGTCCCTATATTCTCACAACTCAGGAGGAGAACAAAATAGTATGGAGGAGGAGAAGAAAATAGTACAGAGTGGTTTCCACAAATACTGTTTTAACAGAACTTCAAGATTTCTTTTTTAAACTCATCTTTGGTGAGGAAAGCAAGAAGAAGAAGAAGTAGCATCTGCATGGAGTGCAAATTGGCAAGAATTCCAGTCTGCCACTTTCCAAATTGTTTTAGAAATGTTTGGCACGTCTCTGTCACAAATTACAGCTGATTATAATTTCACAGTATGTGCAAGCAGATGGAAGAGATGAATTGGGGAAAAGTTTCACCCCAGACAAATTAATTATTAGTAAGTATTTTTCAGAGCAGAAGTTAAATATTAAAACTGTGTTTTGAAATAAAGAATTATGGGATGTCCGAGTAATCTGTAACTTTGAATTGAATTTTATGGACAATTTGACACCTGGTTGGAATTATTTTGTATTTTCATAGGTGAAAGTATGTCCAAAACTAAAAGAGAATATATATCAGAAATTCTTAACCACTGGTCAGGGTTTTTTTTCAAGTTATCTATTAAATCAACAAATTCATGGGCATTTAAAACTAGAAAACATTCTTAGCAAGGGTGACTATGGAACTGCTTCAAACATTTTTTTCTATTGTGGGAAAATACCAACATTTAACAGACTATTTCAGAAATCTGCTTTCACCCTCACTCTATTTTGTATGTCATTCAAAGTTCACCGCAAAAATTATTACGTGTTATCTATCTACACTTTTAAAAGTCAGGCTGAAGGCACTAGAAGGAAAAGGATATTGGAAATGAAATGAGGAGAGAATGTGGAAACATGCTTCTGTTTGACAAATTGGGTGACTGAATGAGTGGGTGACATCTTGCTCTCTTTCCCATCAAGGAACTTATGGTCCTGCTGTTGAAACAGGTCCTTGTAAAAATGGTGCCTTAGAGGACTGTTGTGATGGTAAGAAAAGTGTAATCTTCTGTAGATATGCATGGAAATCAGCAGTTGGTAAAGTAATTTCTTCTTATATATTTTAAAAATATTTTCTTGGTAGAAAGATTCAATGGGTACAGTATTCAATGGGTACAGTATTCAACGGGTATTGAACTAATATTTGAGATGCACCATGATTACACAGGTTCTTAAGAATCTAAAGAATATGGTTCCCTTTTACCAGGAAAATATTTGATTTAAACAGACAATGAGAGGTGAAATGACAGTATTTCTTTGGATGAGCAGAACTGAGATTATTTTGCCATTGCACCTCTTATTGTTCCTTAGTTTTTAAAGAGGAAATTAGCAGTTTTAAGATTAATTATTTGCAGTTACTATGTGGAGGCTAACATTTATTTAGTAATATCTAAATATTTGTGGAATTAACCTGATGCGTAAAGAAATGTATGAGAAAAATTGTGTTTGTTTGAATATAAAATCTCATATGCCATGGAAAAAAACCCAGCAATGTGCTTGTCATATACATATATTTATTGCTACTCTTTTTCAAGATTTTGCTTATGATGAAATAAAGCTTTAAGTATTTTCACTAATTGAATTTCAGTGTTTGAGACAATATGAACTATTTTACAAAGGTAAGTGCTTCTTTGCTGTGCTTCCAATTTTCCCTGGAAAACCTTTTTAATCAGCTGATGGTGCTTATGTGGTGTAGTATTTGTAGGGAATCTAACACAATGCATATTAAATGACTCTTTCTGTCCTCTGAACAGAAGCTTTACTGGATCTTTAAGCTTATGTAAAAGACTCATGACGATAAATATTTAAAAACTTTATGGTGAAAACTGGCCGATAGGAAGATAGATATATGTATTGAATTAACCACAGTAATGTATCCTGCCAAGTTTTTTCAAATTAAAGTCTTTCCAGCTCTCGATGTTTAAACATTGTGAAAATGCTAAAAATGTCAGCAGGCTCTAGAAAGGAAGATCCATTTGGTTTTTGATGCTTTCCAAACACAGAAAAGCATTATTTCATATTACTTAGCAATTCTGATCTTTATCTTACTGAGATACCTGTGCAAAATAGATGAGTAATCATGCACTTATATGTATTATGCTATGTATGTGTTTAATTTATTGTAATCTCAGTCTTAGGCTTGATTTTACATTTTTGCAATGTTGGACATGATGACATCTTATATTTCATTTATGGTTGCTACTTTAATATATGTCTAATAATTTTTTTTCTGTCCTTTGAATGACAGCTTTCTGTGGTAACCACAAAGAATTGTTATATGTGCTAAGGGAAAGTGAAGTTGTACAAAGGGGTGGTCTGGGTTGGTTTATTAAGGTAGCACTTGCCTTCTCTCACAGCCAGCATGATTTGAGCAAGCTTGTTTTACTTCACATTGCGATTGCTTGATGTACACATATGGGCAATTGCTATGTCTAAGATGATTAATGGTATTTTACACATATTTTCTGTTACTTGCACTATCCTGCCATTCTCTAAAACTCAGTTTCATAGAAATCTGTAAATATGAAGCATAGCTTTAGTAAAGATACCACTATGCTTCAGAACTGCACCTAGGTTTATGCAAAGTTCAGTTTCTCTTTAGTCCTGCAGGATTTAGAACATTTTGAGGGGTAAGGCTAGTTTAGACAACTACAAACAAAATGACAGGCTAAAATCCTGCTGGCATTTTTGTCAGTGGGAACTCTCCAATGAATTTAGCTCAGTGATTTCACCCAGCATTCAACAGGCGTATGGTTTCTGAGCTTTGGAAAGTACAGTTGAGCTGTCTGTACAATTTCAGTTCACCAAATGGCAACAATGAAGTAACAATTTGTCCAATTACTTTTTATCCTTACACAGTTTCAAGTTATTGAATGTCACAATGACTATGATTAATGTATTGCCATGTATAAACTTTGGAATATGGGTGAATACTTCAAGTTGCTTGCACTGGAACATGCCATATACTTTTAGACCTGCAAACATCTTAGTAAATATGCACATAAAATAAGCAACACCACAAACCACCACAATGGATATCTGATTGTGTAATAAAGCAGTCTCACACCAACACTGACTTTTCAACACTTACCTACACCTGTTATTGAAGGTACTAATTAGACATAATTTATAGATTTCTTGTATCTCTTTTTACTTGTAAGAACAGAAGATAAGCATTTATTTAGTCTTCATTTCTTCCTACCATTCTTCAGAAATATATTGCTGAAATATCAACAATGTACACATGTAAAACATGTACTTGAGTGTACATATGTATATATATTTCTGTGCTTATTCAGTTTTTATGATTTCTCAATAATTGTCCAGCAAATATAAAAATATCAATAGTGAAATAGGTAAGTAACTCTAAATTAATTTTTTTTAATTAATAGGACTTTTTTCCAACATTGTCTTATGTTGAGAATAACTTTGATTAACACCTCATAAAACAAACCAGCCTCTTACAATGAATGAATTTATTGTACACAAAGGCTATATGTTTAAGAGGTCTCCACTGTATGTAAATTAGATATGAGCTATGAGCTAGATCTGCTAAATACTACAGATTTCATACATAGTGGAAATGAAGATGCAAATCACATAAAAATAAATTCAAATCTTTGTTACAACCACCCTGGAGAGAACTTTAACAAATCATAACTGTCAAAGGGATGGATGATGAAAGTTTTTGTCATGCAAAAGAATACAAATCATTCTGCTGTTGCAAGCACTGCTCTTTTATTTTCGTGGTTGTAGGCACATCATCAACTTTAATGATAAAAGCCTTCCTCAAAAATAATTCTTAAGCCTCAGGAACAAACACCTCTTTGGCACCCTGAGAGCATGTTCCACAAACATCATCAATCTCCTTCTGAGTATGATTTACAGCCTTTCCCTTTGGTCGGCTCAAGCTGTCCATGTGCATGCCCCGGCAGCGTCACATTGGGATTCTCCTCTGCTTTGTCCTCTAAGCACACGCCACTCAATTGACATGCTCATGGTCAGCTTTCCAAACACATTTGGAAAATAAGGAAGTCTGAGTATAGTCCCTTCCATGTGGATGCATCGGAAATGTACATCTCAGATGAGAGAAAAGGGGAGGGAATGGGCATCTAGATTCACACTAATGGGCCAAGTTCTTAGTTCCAGTGAGATTTATCACATGCAGCCAGGAGGGATGTTTACAAAGAAGATGCAAGTCTCACCCTGAATGTGTGTCTCCTCTATTTGACTTCATTGCCTGTATCTACTGAGGGGAAGTTCATGCACCAAGAGAGCCAAAACAGAGAGCATTATTTAGTGAGTTTTGTTTCCATCTGTGACATGACTTTTGTGTGAGGTGCTGCATATGTATTGTGAGAAAGGTTGATGAAGGCAGCTGTACTCCAGCTGAGACTCCCCTGAAGAAGATTTAAGTGCTCTTTATCCTTCTTTGTTTTGCTAAACTGAAGGAGAGAGATATACCATGATTGCTGACTTCTGCAGGGACAGTCCTGATTTGTCCCTTCTTTGTACCGGCCCTGCGGGTAAGTATATGTGCATTTAAGGAAGTGCAGATGATAGGAAAATTGGAATCATTGTATGTATTTATGAAAGGTAGCAGAAGAAAAGTTGTAAGGCAGTATGATAAAATAACAGCTTAAGTCACTGAAATTTAGCATCTGGGAGTACAGCTCCCTCTTTGTGACTGAACTGCCTGAAGTTCACTTGCGGACTGCAGGTGTCTGATAAATGAACTCTCTCTGGCAGCTTTCCTTGGGTTTCAGGAATAGAGTCCATGAACCCTAGCTGAAGACATTTAGTGTTCTTTAGAAACTCTTACGACATGCACTCAGTAAAGCAGATGTACATTCATTAATAATTGTTGCCTTGCTTAAACCATTCTCATGGACAGAAAGACTATATCCTTATCAGGAAAATGTGTAAACATTATGATTAGTTGTAAACACAGACAGATCTTTAATATGTCTACATTGAGTGAACTGGTAGATACTTATGAGCTCAGTGATATTTATAGAGGAAACAAAGGGAAGGAGGAGGACATAGCAAAATAAATCTAAAAATGCATTCATATGAACTTTGGGACATTTTTATAAAGGTTGAAAAACTAAGTGGATTGAATTTCCTGAATAGAATGTTTCAGAGTACTTGTATGTTGAAGGGCTGGAAGATTATACAAGAACATATTTAAACCATCTCTCTTTAGATACTTAGACCTTAAGCTACTTTTATAGCTGATAGGAATTTTTGGACAGGTCTGAAGCCTTCACTCCTAATTTAACCATCTAAGCTAGAGACTTAAATACAAACAGTGCTCACAAGCATCCCTAAGAGCTATTAACACTGTCCTTTAACTATATTTGGGAGGCTGTACTGTCCCAAGAAAAGCGGTGGGAATTATGTTTCCAAAGTGAGCAATCTCTCACGAAGTGCTTGGGTGCAAACTGAGGTTGTGGTATCACTAGGCCACCCTTTGCTAAGGCTACTCATGCACTGTATGCTGGGCTAACAGAAATGCTCAGATGCTCAGTGGTTGGCTGCCCAAACATCCCCTGGTGTTAAGCACCTTATTCTACTCTCTTGTGAATTGTAATCCTTACCTTTACCACTTTTATCTGTATAATGGGGATAATATTTCTTTAACGCCCAGCAGTTCTGTAGAGGGGAATCTATATTAACTTCTGCTATCTCTAGAAGCTGTATGAAGATGAAATGCTTTCAAAATACTGAGTAAAAAACTTCTAAGCAAGTGAACACCCCAGTCCATGGAAGATGATTTATTTCAAGGGATTCAGTCATGAAGCCAGGTACTGATTGCATTTTTTATGAGGCAGAATAATTTTTGAGTGCTGTACAGAACATGTTTTAACTTTACCCCAAATTTTAAAATATTGAAACTTAAATGTTAGAACTTGTAAGACTATTGTGACAGATGTCTTATTTTGCCACAGGGAAAACTAAAAATTTTCATCTCATCTCATATGTTATATTTTATCTTATATGTTATATATTTCAACACAAAGTAATGCCACTTAATATGGTACTATCACCTTGCATTTCTGAAAACTTCAGAGGACTTTTTGACACAAACCCCTCATTCTCTATCCATTAAATCTGCTATTAGAGATACTAGAGGAAATTTGTTTTTATTCTGTGCTCTGAAGTGAAATTAGTATGTATTTTGGAGCAGTTGGGAACCAAGTTACCAATTAGCTTTTTTAAAAATATTTGAAACTTTGCCATCATAGCTATTCTTCCAATGAATGGAATGTTGTGTATAATTAAAAAAAAAGTTGAATACATTTCACATGGAATGCTTAAAATAGCCATCTAATCTCATCTTGAAGAAGTAAAAGCACTATAAAATACCATTCCACTTCACCTATAGCCTGTGACATCAGTGGTGGAAAGCAGGGAAGTAAGTGCATGACTAGTAATTTAAGTAAAAGAGTTGAGTCTATTGAAAATCAAGAGAGCTGTGATGGCATCATGGCTTTTGGAAAACTCTTGCCCCTATGCAATATCAGTTATCAAGCCAATACCCCTCATGGGCTTTTAGTATACGGCAGATTCAAATACATTCTTTCTGTTCAGCTGCTTAATTTCATTATCATGTATATTTTAAAAGCATAGGACAAAATTCTGAAGGCTTTGATGTGTAGAGTATGCCAAACTTTTGAAACATTTATGGATTTTATGAGGCATAATAAACTATAATGATAGGAAGCCTAAAATTTTCAGTACAACTGTAAAGCCAAAGAAATTTCTAATTGTGACAGCATCCTTTAAGAGCCAGTAGTGGCAATAATTGACTTGCTGTGCTTTTCTTCTAATTTCACTATCTGATGATACCTGAGAGTAGTATACTTTATTTCAGAATCACATTAGGTACCATTATAAGATCTGATTTCCTTGGTTGTTGGATTGTAGTTTGTTTTTGTTTTTGGTTTTGGTTTTGAGACCTAATTGTCAGTCATTGTGTTACAGTAAGACTAGCTTTCTTTTGACTCTCATGGCTATACACTGTGGGGAAAAAAACAAAAGAACTATGCTTCATCATCCTGTCAGGGAGGTTTCTTAACAAATTACCTTTACCCTCAAAAGGAAACACAAAGAGACTTTTTGTGGATTTAACAATTCTCATAGTTCATGTCATATTTTCTTGGCTATTCAAGGGAACAAAAACCAATCTTCTAGACCTCAGTGATAATGAAATCAATATCTTTAAAGTCTTATGAAATCTAGATACTTAATAAAAGAATGAAACTTTCTTAAATCATTATTTTAACTCTGGTTTGTTTTTTTTCTATAATACTATGTTTTCAAAACACATTGTTCCTTTGTTGACCATTTATTTCTAAAAAAGTAAATATCAGTAAATTACAATACAAAGTAGTAAACGCTTGCTTTCTTTGTATGCTTGTTAATGAAAGACCTGATAACCATGGGGTTATGCCTTAGTCTGGATGAAACTCACTGCAACAAAGCACCATAAGGCATTGTCCAGATTTTACTTACTCTTCCTTTTTTGAGTGTTGTGTAATGGCTTAGCTTTCAATGAGGGAATGATTTGATATAATAGCCACTGAGGTCCTCGGGAGACTTGAAACCAGAGGGCTGGGTTGGTTCCTTGGGGTCCAAAGGTTGCTGATACTGGGGAGCACCAGTGCCTTCCTCACCAGTCTCTCTCAGGTGTTGAATAACCTGTTCATCCAAAACACACTTGCATTCCTGAATGACAAAGAACTTGTGAGCTCCTGCAAACTTGTATTCCACCTTTTTAATTCCCACACAGTGGTAAGGATTTGCTGTGCCTGTGTGGGATACAGGGACCTCATTTTTTTGGTTTACATTGCTTTGGAAGCTCACTGTTTTCAGCAGGCATCTTACATTTCAAATTTATATTGGGGTCCTATAAATCAGCTGAAGAATGAATGTGTGGTCCTTCCGTACCATAAATTAAATTAAACTATAATTTGCCTGGGATGTTTTACTAGTAACAGGTGGATGTACTTAATTGAATTGAAAAAATTTCCAAATACGTAAGAAAAACAAACTCCAGCAATTTCAGCTGTGTTCCTAGAGCATACGAAAAGCATACTGTTCAATGTTGTTTATTTTTTCTGTGTAAGAATAATGTAATTTACTAGAGGGATTCAAACACATACTCAAATAAAGTTGAGTTCTACCTTTTCTAGCATATTGCACGAAGTGCACAGACACAAAAGACTCATGCATAATTTCTTCTGAAATTATCTTCTAAGTTACTATTATAAGCAGATCTGTATCATATATACACAATGTATTTTTTGTCAGCTGCCTGGGCCTGAGTCAGTCACAGTGTGCCAATGCACCCCTTGACATTGCTAACTGTGGTGCTTAAATGTCTCTGAGACTGCTTTGAACAATGAAGAGTTTGCAGTGAAAAACCTGAAGACAAGAGACTTAAGATGTCACTTTACAAAGGCTCCCTTAACTGCTTGGTAGACACAATCCATCCACAAAAAGAAGCTGTTGTGAAAATTTAAGAATGGAAAGATCAGTGAATAAATCCATTGTTAATTTTAAAAGCAATTTCGAATGCCTTTACAGTTAAGCCATTTAATTTCCATTGGTTTAAGTTTAATCATTTTTCATTAATGTAAGCTAATTTGCAAGTTAATCTAATAAAGTAGCATGAAACATGAGCAGCAATGCATTGAAATGAAGTAAGTTCAGCTGCTTATAGCTCATTAAGGTTCTTGAAGTTTAGAAGACTAATTATTGACTAAGAATGATTTTATTTACCTCTACCTTTTGAGAGTTCCTGTTTTATCCTACAGTTTAAGACTCATGGGCCAAATCATCAGTAGGCATAATTTGGTAGAGCTCTAATAGTCAACAGGCCAATTTATATCAGTTGAGAACTTAGCTTTCATTTGAAAGAAATGTGTTAGCACAAAATTCACTAAGCCATAGTGCCTCATCTTGTGTCTACTAGAGTCTATGGAGCACTTGATTTCAATGAAACAAACTTCAGGCACTAAAATTCTTCATATAAGAGCAGGATAGTTGACTAACCATTTGTTTTGTTTTCCTATAAAGTGGAAAATTCTCTGTATTAATTTGTATCTGAAATATAACCCAAATTTTATAAAGTAAGCTACCAGCCCTAATTTGCAAATTGTTAAGGAAACTACATCACAGTAATCGGTATGCTAATTTCTCTTGTTAATAAAGGCACGTAAAAACGTCTAAAGTTGTTTCACTTCAACTTTCAGTTATTTTACCAGCTGAGCAGTTTATTATTTTCCAGATTTTTGTTCTCCATGTGAATCCTTCAGGTTATCATAAAATTAATCTTGTTTTTCTGTCATACTGTTCTGATCAAATGTGAAGGTTAATTATAATCTCACTATACTACAATTGTTTACTCACTAAAAGATGTCCATGGTCATATGGTCAGGAAATCAGACAATAAGCTCATGTTCAGCCAGCTACTGAGCCTGATTTTAAGGCATTTCCAAAACTGTCACTGCTTTAAATGCTTGATTTTTGTATGTTCAAACACACACGGCTCATGCCCAATTTAGCTAGTGATCCAGGTCATTCTGCACTATTGACACATCCTCCTCCTTACTTGCAATGATTTTTATTATTTTTTTTCTCATTAAATAGTACAGGAACAAGAACTATTTTGAGATGCTGCATGTGTTATGAGATAGCTAGTTTGGTATGAAATCTAGACATTAAAACATAAATGTGACAGCTGTGTGTTTGAATAAAGTATAGTAAATACTACAATCTTAAAATATAATCAACCATCACATACTGTATTACTTAATGTTTTATAAAAGTCATCCAAAGCTCAATACAATCAAAAGGAAACATATGATAGCATTAATGTAACAATTAACACAGGAAATATTTCAACCTTCAGCAAGACAAAAACAAATGCCCTTTCTTCACATATGCTCCCTTTCTCCCAAGAATCTCTCAGCAACATCCTGTATGAGTTTCACCCACTTTTTCAGTGGATAGAAGAGATGGATGAAGCTTGTGCCTTAGGGATAGCTTTAAACCTGATCCTGACACAGTTTCTGTTTGCTGGTTTGACCTTGCCGAGTGACCGAAGGCCTTAGGGATTGCACTGGGATGGAGACTGCCTCAGTACCACTGTCTATCTGTCTAGATCAGTGCACAAATCTAACAGAATTATTTTGCCCTTAAATAGTCACAAATAGTGCTGTGTAGGCAAGCTTAGAGCCTCCTTCTGTCCGGGAATGCTACTGAGCCAAATGCCAGTCTTGCAGTGCACTTGGGCAAAGAGCAGTGGGCAATCTTATCCAAAGTGACATTTCAGTAAGGCATATACAGCAGTTAATCAAGAATTGCTGTCTGTGGGAGAGGCAGATTGCAAAAACTGTCTGATCCCAGTTTTCCATCATTACAGAATCTGCAGGACATAATAGTAATTCTTTTTCAAGAATAGGATGTGGAATTGGGAATTCAAAACTGAAGCAAGATGATTGGGATTTTAGGCAAAATTAACCTATTGAATTTTAAGATGATGAGTTAATTTTAAGTTAATGAGTTAATTAGGACTAAAATAGGATCAGAGTAGGATTATTTGAATATTGGATAAAGTAAAGCAAATAGAATACATATCATTATGTATTTCTTTCATCATCAAGAAAGACAGCTGTGATCTCTGCCACTCACCCAGATTCAAAAAGTGCTCATTTTTGTCACCTTCCTTCTTTAACTGAATTGTAGTTTGTGGCCACAGTAAAATCCCACGTGTAGAAACTTCTGTGGAAAAGTATTTTATGTGCAATGCAACAGCTGTGGCTGCAGTTAAAGATTTGCCTTCATGCCTGTACCTGAGCTGCAAACAGAATAAGGCAGTTTCTTTTTGTTAGAATATGGAAAGAAAATAAATAATCAACTGTCATGGAGCTAACTTACTTGGGATTTTTCTGACTTCAAAGAAGGCACAAAGAATTGGTAGTTTGGTAGTATGTAACAGGCTGCTTCAGGGATGTGTAGCCATCCCTTGTTTGTTAAGACAATCTCAAACAAGAGCTGTTTTCATGAAGAAAGGTTAATCCAGCATTGTGGACTAGGAGTTTAGACAGAAACAAACAAACAAAAATTCTACTACTAAATTCAGTGGGTTGGGAAATCATTCCCATTATAGTTCCCGTGTTATAAATGAAGTCTAGAAACCTTTATTCAACTTTAAATTGCAAAGCAGGATTACAGACTGAGTTAAATGATTTGCCAGAAACACCTTTTATACAAGTTCAAGTCACTGAATATGAATAATAGCAGATGCAGACTTTCACACTAGAAAACTACTTCTGTATTGCAGAGGTATAAGAAAATTGCTATTTTTGCAATTATTAAATCACTAGGAACTGTTTAAATGCATTAGATTGTGAATGTGACCATTAGCAGCATGATCAGGTAATAAATATTTTCTTTCTTCTTCTAAAAATCTAATTGCTCTCTGCTATATCAAGAGGAAATTCAGTATGCTAAGTGATTCTCTGAGGTCACTTATTGTGTTTTCAATAATTTTCTTAGTGGAATTATACTCTCAATACTTTGAAACTCAGCTGAGTAGGAAATGGTTTTCTATTTCATAAGAATTTGCAGTTTGAAAAAATTTAACAATATTGAAAATTGCTATATGCTAAGAAATTTCTATGTCAAAACAAAAATTTATTTGTTGAAAGTATTTTCAAGAAAAAAATCTCCTCAATTCCTAGAAATACTAAATCAGAAAATGTCTTTTATCAAGAGGTTTCCCCTAAACTTTTCCTAATGTGGATATTGCACTTGACCATTGACATTTTTATTTCAATAAAGCACCTTGAAATGTGTTTTGAAACATTTCAGTAAAATGATTGGAAAATTATGCATTTTTGAAATGTTAATGACTATATGAGGAGATCCAAAGTATTGAGGTCACAGATATTTTGGCCTGAGGCTCAGTTTATACAAGACAAGAAGTTGAGTTTGTCAAACTGAAGCATGCAAGCAACATATTCTGCTTATGCAGGACACATGTCAGGATCTGGGCCTGTAATTTGGCTTAATTTCTATCCCTATATTTGCATGGGAACAAATTCTTGGTTAGGCACACAGACTAAATTGTTCACATATAGAAAATGTTGCTGCAATAAATAGTTCCCATAATAACATAGGCTGGATTAGCATCTCCTTGAAAATGCAGTCTCCTTATTCACAGAGGGCATAAAGACTATTTTATCCCTCTGATAATCTGAGGGCATATGAATGTATTTTACCAGTTAGGAATGAAATAATCCTAGTATGAATAAATCCAGAATCAGCCTGTTTGCTTAGATACACCTAAAAGCTATATTTATACACTGTGCTTTGCTGGATGTGGTAAATTTTGTGCTATCTTTTCAGGATGCTCAGAAAATCTCTGCATGGGTCTGTAATCTATCTGCAACCCTTCTGCAAGCTGGTTAATTGCAGCAAAAATGCTGGTTTCTGTATGTGTCAGTTCTCTCCAGAAACATAACCAGCTTAAATCACAGGGAAACTAAACATCCTCTCTCCCAGGACCCTTTACAGTCAGAAGTTTGACACACTCAAGTACTCTGAGGCCATGTGCAAACTTAAAAACCCCACAATTTTATTAGAAGAGTGAGAATGATCATAAACTTGGGAAACAAAGCAACAGGATATACATATATATTTACATGTTACAAGCAAGTTATCTTCCCTCACCTTCCACTATTTTTTTCAGTAGCATGTCTTTCCATTGCTCATGGAAGTCCCATAGATAAGATGGTGGCTTAGAGCTCTAAGAAGCAATAGAAGCTAATAACTATTTCTTACCAGAAAAGTTACCAGTGGCAAGGAAATAACTTGTATGAATCCTATAAGGCAGCATTACCCCATAGACCTGCTCTTGGCTTCTACCCTACCTTGTGAGGACAGCAGAAACCTACCATAATGGTAGGGCTATTTTATGAACATGTACACCTTGAATGGTTTAGCACACCATCCCCAGTGGTACTCATGCCTCCATTAGTCAAAGAGGGTCAGAGCACTCTTCTATAGGCCTTGATGACTAGTGCTCTCCTCAACACATTTCTGGCTCCTCACTACTCACCATTTCCCAGACATGCTCAAGCTCAGTTTGGGTTGTAGGTGGGAACAGTATGTGTCATACAAGCATGTTGCTCACCCTTCTCTCCAGAGGGGAAAGCTCAGTATTGGCCAGCTTCTGGAAAATTAGGCAACATTTCTCACCCAGAGTTCTGGTATTGTTTATAGGGATTTGTATGTGTAACTTAAAAAATCAGCATAGCAGCCATCTAGCAAAGCTGCACAGATGTGCTTAGTCTTTGAAGCTTTCTGGTGTTTGCAATGTTTGAGCAGAGTACTTGCTATGTGGAGAAGAGCCAACTATCCAAAACTGACTGTGCCTTTTCCTGGTTTCTTTGTATCCACACTTGGAAAGAATGACCTCTCAAATATCAATGGAGGGCATAAAGGTAAGTGGCCAATGCAAATTGAATTCCCTACAACTTTCCCCTCTAGCTTCT
>NW_008669825.1:99587-134111 GCF_000695815.1 Acanthisitta chloris | reverse complement strand
GTTCAAATTGAGGTAGAACAGTTAGAGGCTCCAACTCTGGATAAATAAATAATTGCTCTAGAGCAAATCTCTGCCTGCTTTTCTATGCTCTTTGCAAATCCAGGAATTTATGAGGTTATGAATTTAGCAGCACTGAAAGCATTACTTGATCAGCTTCACTGTCATCAGCAGATGTCACTGCAGCCATTAGTAACTAATGAATTGTTTAAGAAGGTATAATGACTAATTTGTCTGGTCAAAAAGAAAAAAACACAACCTTCAAAACCTGCATTCTGTTAAGTCAAGAGAAAAAATCGGGGTCATTGTCCTTTAATTTTTAAATGAGATGAGTTCCATATCAGTTAAAGATCTGAGAAAAATTACCTGGCAAATTTGTGGCATCTTCTGAGATGCTGATGAGAAAAGAGCTGTGAAATACTTAGGCTGTCAATGAATCAGGTAAAGAAGCCAGAAAAGAGATTTATATAATCTTAATATGAGTAAATTGGCCCTCGAAGGACCATTAAATAAGATATGTTGGTCTTCCTGCTCTGCTCCCAGTGGTTTTTTTAACAATGAGAACTTGTATTAAAGACTTCTGGCCTTTTCTAAATGCTTTTGAGTGGCCAGAAAACATATAATGACTGTAATTGTTACTGCAGGTCCTGATTAAAGACAAAGTTTCTACCTTGTTCTCACAAGAAGATAGACAATAAACCTAAATATGAGATGCTTTCTTTACATATAATGAAGCTAGGCTCTATTTCCTTCTGCTATAATGAGTTAGTTCTAATATTTAACATAACCTGAACTATGGACCCATATTGCAGTTGGCCCATACTCATTGTGGCCCGAAAAATCAATCATGGAGTTCTACAATTTAATTCACAAGACTTGTCTAGGCATCCAATCCAAATATGAATTGACTTGGAGTCAATTCATTGTTCATATGTCCTGTATAAATCATTGATTGGGTGATGAAAAAGCAGAAAAAGTGAGTGAAGCAAGACAAAGTTACAGAAAACTTTGTCAACCCACATCAACATCTGGATTGTGTTTTGAGTTACAGGTGATGCAACAGGACCTTCTACAATCTTTTTCCTCTTAGTTAGCTGTGGCTCAGTTTTCAGCTCTATCCCAGCCAAAACTATTACAGTATTACCAACACAGTGTTTCTACTACATTAGCAGGACAAAGTGCAACCTCTTCAAATTGTAAGAATATTAATGGTCACGGTTCACAATCTGCAAAAAAACCCAACACAAACATGACAAAAACCCCCTCCAGGATTTACATGTCTACTGGTTTTAACATCATTAACAAGTAACCATGACAGGACATTAATTCTTTCCTTTCTCAGGTAAAATAGTAATTAAGTGCCTGTGTTCTAAAGTGGGAGGTAAGCTACTAACAGATGGAGAGAGTGTGCTAAATGTGTTCAAATCTTTTAACAAAAATGTTCTCATATTAAAGATTCCTCAGGCATGAAACTGAAGCAATTAGTTGTTTGCTTTTTATTTTTTCTATTAAGTCAGTCAGACTGTACTGTCAAAGTATGACAGTGCAGAGAAAAGTTATCTGCAGCAGTAAAAAAAGGTAAATAGCTAAGGGTCAGCTCATCAGATGGTCTAAATCAGTCTTGTGCTGCTAAAATCAGTGGAGCTAGGCAAGTTCACAGCGGCAGACAATGTCGTTTCTTGGTAGCAGGTGTATGTGCACTAGGAAAACACCACTCAGAGGCACAGAAGTGTCTGCAGAAGGGGAATATTAATTGAGAAAAATGTGAACTGATGCATAAAAAGGAAGCAAGAAAGATGTTTTACTTTGCTAAACATTTGCCTCTACGTTTAAGGCTTATGAAGTCACTGAAATATTTGTACACAATTTCTTGGTTTTGTTTTTTTTTTAACTGTCATGATTTAAAAAAATTAAATTAGAAGAGAAATGAAGTTCAAGCTCAGTCTTTGTGAAGACTTGCACAGCATTCCTTTTAAGTTGTATTAAATATTCCCAGAAAATTACAGCTTCTGCTCTACCTGAAAATTTAATACAGCATGCTGATATCAAGCCAGTGGTGACCAAATCTGAGTTGTGTCACCAGTCATAGACCATATATTGCTGCTGTGTCACTCATGATGGGAAAAAACAAAAACAACATTCTTCAGGAAGAACCTTTCAAGTTTTTTATTTCAGCAATGAAATTACAGGAACTAATTATGCAGCTTCTTTATATCATGTAACATGAACTGTGCACAAAGGGGTACCACCTGGAATGAATTTCCCTGTGGCAGCATGCAAAACTTGGAAGTTAAGGAGACAGCAACAGGGACAGATGTCAGGTCTCACAGTATAAAAATGAGCAAAAAGACATAGAAAACAAAATCTTTCTAAAAAATGAATAAGTTCTATTGCAGGAAGATTCTTTCCTCACAGGTAAATGCTCGATTGCTTCAGAAAGTTGTGATGAATTATGTGCCACTGTAGTTTGGATGGTTTCTTAAATCACATTTTAAAAATACTTCACTATCGAGCAAAATTATTTATAAACAAATATCACACTTTATATTATGAGGCAACTGCTTTTTAGGGTCTAACATTTTAAAAAGGAGACTTTAGAGAAAGAATATACAATTTCAAGACAAGTTGTCTTCCTTTGACTGACAAATAGAAAAAAAGCCCCATTTAGATTTACTTACAATAAATTTACTTTGGGTTATGTTCTGCTTAGCTATTGAGAATGGATTATATGGGAGAAGAGTAAAGTCTCTTAGGTCTTCTTGCCCTCTTGCACTTCCATTATTTACACAGGCAGTAGAAACCCTGCAAGGATTTTATGAATTTTTTTTATTTGAATAGTGGGGAAATTAGTTTTAAATTTCTCATGTTCTACTGTTCTCAAATCTGTTGTTCCTGGATATGAGAAAACGCTTTTAAAACTGAGCTCTGTGCTCCTTAATCTCTAAGACTTTTTGTTTATACACTCTAGTGTCATGCCTTTAAAATGTGTGTCAGTCTTCCATTTCAAACAGATTATTGGGAAACTGAATAATTTAATAACTGCCTTAGAATCACAAAAAGGACTGGAAGGGATATTACTAAGCCTCCTTTCACTCTTCCAGGCAGTATCAACCACAAATGTGTCAATATTGATAGGATGATTAATATTTCTAGTCTTTTCTTAAAAATTTACAATGCTGGAAACTGTATGGCATCTCCAACTAATCCAATCATTGCACCTCACTATTGTCAGAAAATTGGAGAACATATAGTTGTATTGCTAAGAGCAGGTGAAGCCTTACACTGTACTACAATGGAATGTGGCAGCTGTATACTGGTCATTAGCATTTTTATACTGATCTATTTCATACAACTAATGCTGATATTATGAGAATATATTAGGATAATTATGACCACATCAGCTGCAGTAACCTCTTAACAAGTGGACTTTACTCACTTCAGTCTGTTTTCAGGCATTTGCAAAATCAGAGTAATGGCATTTGGGTATTGATTCTAAACTGATGATCTAGTAAAAGATTTTCTCAGACACCTCCAGTCTGTCTGTAGGATGGGCTCTGAGGCAGAGGAACCCTTGCAAAGGTACAGCAGTGACATATAATAGCAAACTAGGTTGGCATGTCAGGCAGCATGGGGTAAATCCTCTGGTGCAAATCCTCTGGTGCAGCCACTTTTAGATGTGAAATACATTAATTTCCACTGTAAAGATATTGTTGGGCTTTCTTTTTCCTGTCAGATAGCAGAAAACATTCAGAAATCCGGAGAGACCCAATGTTCATTTTCAGGAATTACTGGTCACACTTACTAATCAATTTATTCAATCTGTATGGTTTCAGAAGGATTAGGATAATATTACTCTGTCTTCTTTCTTTTTTCTTCTCCCTCTCCCCCCTCCCGGACAACACCAACAATGTGTCTGAATCATTAAGAGATCTCTGTACTGTTTGCGATGTTTGTCATGCAAAACAAGTCTTAGCACTCAGCATTATTCTCACAGACAATAGAAACAGTTACTTAAAAATTCTTCTGTTTGAGTAAAAGCGCTTCTTTAGAGCTCCACAAAGTATATTGTAGAGGGAAAAAAAACTGGACCAGTATCATATATTTGGTTTATCAATGGTCACAGCTGTGCTAATATAGCAGAATACTAATCTGTATTTTTTGCACTCGGAAAGGATTTTGGAACAGCAAGTTGCTTTTGAAAAGGGCATATGCAACAAATATTATCTGTAAATAAATAAAAAGTGGAGGAAACTTCTAAGAAATATTTGTGTATGTAAATGCACCCACTCATGTAGAGTAGGAAGCCAGTCCTGCTGTATTTATCCAGAGCACTCTCTTATGCCATGCTAACCAAGTTCTTATTGAAAGGTTTCACGTTTCTTTCTCTGTATTCTAATACAAGAGCAGAGAGGCCACAGAAAATGTATTTGAATTTGTCAATTCCAGAAGATTTTTATTAAATCCTGAAGTTTCAGTAAGCTGTTGGGAGGTTAGCTGCTTGTTGTTTCATGCACAGTGCAGTGTAACAGAGGTCCCTTTCTCAGGTTCAGTTGGGAGATTGCTCTCTTAAATGAACAAATGGAAATCTGATATATAAGACCTTGTAATTTTATTTGTAAATTGATATTTGCAAGTCTTATGCTCATCTGAAGCCCAAGAGAAGTTACTTATCTCAAGCCACCAACAAAAGAAGACGTGATGGTATTTCTATAACTAACATGTTAAGTACATATTGCCTGTAAAATAAGACCAAACATTTTCAGAATTAGATTGTAGAGACTTATAAAAAATCTTGCTGTGTTTTAGATATTGGTTAACCAGACTGCTTTACCTGATAAATTATATTTTTTTACAAAATACATTATTCAGAACAAATAAATTTCCTGACTTCTGTGAAAAACATTTACAGAGAAGTTCTGCAGTTGTTTTCTAAAATATGTTTAAAAATTAGTCATAATGTGTTGGATTATTTTTCCCCCAGAGGAAAATCAATGTAATTCTTCCTATGTTTGAAAGGATTATTTAATTAAATATTTGTTCAGTTTCAACACTGTGCAATACTATGCATCTAAGGAAAAAAGATCAGATTCTGATTTGGATCACAGATTCCAGTGTAACTCAATCTATTATCAACACATTGTGATGACATTTATGCTGTGAGGTTATTGTTTAATGACTCTAAGTCCAATGAAATTAATTTGCAAATGTAAGTGCAGAGTTTGACAGGCTAGAATATGGCTCTTTCAGACAGTATGGCATTTTGATGTGACATATTCCTTGCGGATAGTCTGATGGGAAGAACAAAGCTGTTAGAGAAACTTGATAGAAGTTAGATTGAATTTATTTCATCATACCTAAGAATCAATTGATATAACTTGAACTGTAATTTGCCTTTTTTCAACTCATCAGATGAAACCTTCTTTGCCAGGGTCATTTCTAATTGTAGGACCTGTACTTGTAGAAGAAAATGAATGCTCTGGAGCATAGCTGGGATTTTATTAATATCTGGAGTGTTATGGAAAGGGTGGAAAAGTAAGGGAAATGATGACCCTATCACGACCTTTTCCAATGAGGCTTGTACAACAGGCAGATTACATGAGATAAGGAAAATTATACTGTCTTAAACATAGGATATTTGCTGTAGTTTTTAACACACAAAGAAACAAACTTTCTTTGTACTGGAAGAAGTGCCAAGATATGACCATGCTAATTCATTAGTTGATGGGAGGACAGAGCAATGTAAAAGAGGGAGTAGCTTTGTTTACTGGAAATAACTCATATGTGAATTTTTAACACTAGTAGAAAAGAAATCAGATTAAATGAGATCACTATTATAGGTTCTTATTTACAAACCTTTCTCTAGTTCTTAATATTTTTAGTTTCTCCTTCCTATTGTTTTCTTGTACATGATTACATTTGATTACACACACACTGCTGTATTTTATTTGGTACTTGTGTGGACATCTTTTTGACATTTCATTTTATTTACCGAAGTATGCATGCCTAGTATAATATGTTGAAAATGATACTTCATCAACTATATATATCATACTTTATCTGTACCACTCCTATATTAAAGCTGAATTGATCTATCTATTATAACTCCTGATTTGGGAAGCTTAGATATTTCAGCTTCTTCTCTCTAGGTGTAGCCAGCACATACTTTATTTTACTGTGTCTCCAACTACCTAATTCTCCAGCCCAGGTACTATAGCTCAGAAGCAACAAGCTATCAACCCACCCTTGTCATTTCAATTTTTCACACATTTTCTTAGGTTGTATGTTCTGTATCTGAGTGAACTCTTATCTTCCCTGTCCACTGCCATAGGTTTGTGGTATATAACAAAGCTTCATCTCTGAAATGTCAAAAATAATGAAAATAGGAAAATCACAAAAGAGAAATTGTCCACAGCCACTTCTGTGGATCCAAAGCTCTTAGACTTCTGTTCATCAGCAAATCTTAGGTTAGTTGGCTTTTTCCATCACTTGCACTGCAGCTCTGCTGTCACTTGCCATTTGGGTACTACTACTACACTTCTGAAGAATTTTTCTGTGCCAGTACTCACTATCAGCTGCAAAAAAGACTGCACATCAACAAGTGATCACTCTTGTTTTTCAGACTTTTTGAGAGCACAAAGTTATAGGAGAAGGTGACATAAGAACATGGAGTAGTTATAAAAGAGGACCTATAGGTGGGATTAAGAGATTTATATGCAGCTTCAGGATTTCTCAGAATGGTCATTGTAGGTGTAATCCTCACTTTCATTACTACAATTCATCAAAATTTCAATCATCAATTCATTTTACAAGGGTGATATTTTCCTTCCACTTGGATATGTGATTCTTCCCCTGGGATGAACTGATGACTAGCCATTTCATCAGTAATAAACAGAAAATCTTCAGTATCTCTTGACATTAAAACAAATCAGTGTTAATGGAAAAAAATATGAGAAGGGAGAACACTGGATGATGTTGTTCCCATTTAGCAGACGGATTGAAACTGAAAAGCTGCAGAAAGAAAGGAAGGACTAAAATATATTGCCCACCCTAAAGGCTGAAAACAGTGAAGAAATAGGGAACAGGCCTATTCCAGCAAAAGGAGGGAGTGTAATCATTTACTTCATAAAAATAGACCAGCATTTATCTGCAGAGTCATATGAGACATTTCACTATTATCTTATCAGAGCAAGGCAGTTACACATGTGCCAAAAGATCTAATTGTGAGTATTACTCTGAAATTAAAAAAAGAGAAAGCTCTAGCATAAAAAAAATACTAAAAGGCATCACTACTCTTACATTCATATGAATCTATGCAGTTCTTTCCATGCAGTTCTAAACATGAAATACAGTTTAGGAAAAAACCCCAACAAACCACATAACAATTTCATTAAAGTTATGGATGATGCAATGAAAACACATTAAATTCACTGTAACATCCTTACAGCTCTGTGGATACGACACTGAATGTTCTGTGCCTTTCCCACTCCTATGCCACATGTTATCAGGATCAATTAGTGATTTTTACATAGACCACACACACACATGCATTACAGGCAACTGGAATTTGCAGCTACACTGCCATGTGGATTGTGGCTTACTCCCAAATCTCTGACCCATGATGCTGCTATTTCAGTGAATGCTGCCAGAATTATTGGATGGACAGTGTGAAGTGTATGTTCTCAGTCCACAAGTGCATGCCAAAATAGAGCAATTAAGTGGAATTTATTTCATCCTTTGAAGTGTAACAGAAGCCAATAAAAATTGAAAAATTTAGTTAGTAAATGCAGCACCAGAAGTAGAAGTTTTACTGAATCAGAGAAAAAACCTAACCAAACAAAACCCAAATCAAACAAAATAGAGCAAGAAAAAGGATTGAACTGACAGAGCTACAGAATAGAAAATCTAGTCATTCACCATCTTCATATTTTCAGTATGTCAATGCATAAATAATAATCAAAGGATCAACTGATTATTTGTGGAGGAATAAAATGAATGACACCAAATTAAAGTGCCAGCAACTACATGTAAATGAGTCTACCTCATCACTGCATGATGAAAAGGATTAAAATTATCCCATATACAGTGAGTTGGTAGCCAGACTTTGAAGGCAAAAGCTCAAAAACATTTAAGCAGAGATTACAACTGATGTTCTGTGGTTGGAGTATCAGAGAGATTTACTTTCTTTACCAGCCTTATCTAGGATCATCTCCTTCCTGAAGTGGAAAGCAATGCAATGCTAGGTAAACACATAAAGGGTTTTGTTGGTTTGGTTTTTTTTCAGTTAAACATTTACCTTGCCCTTTTTGTGAGGGTTTCAATAGATTCAGTGTGATATTGAAAACATGAGTCTGGGTTTTGTGTGCATTTATAGGGAAATTTAAATCCTGAGTCATACCTTACTTGAAAATGCTCTTTAGATGCTTCATATATATTCATTTAATCTTCTCTTCCTGTCTGCTTTAGCCCTCTCTCGGGTCTCAGCATCTGATTACAAATCCATTTTCCCCCAAAACACCAAATCCTATTTAGAACATATTCAGGACACAGCTCCTGAGTTTAAGCAATCTGTCATTTTTATGAGGAGTTTTGACTGATTTTTATGGGAAGCCTAAGGGACAAATGGCATGCAGCATGCCAGAGTGGAGTGATTAGCCTGCCAAACTTGGAATCTCTAGCAAACACCCATTGCTGTTCTAATTAACTTACTACATTCACCATTTGCATAAATAAATTGCTTAATTGATGCTTCCTGAATGGCATGACTTTGCACAAATTTTTTAAGACCAAAAATATCTGAGAAGGCCTAGCAAATTTTATAGTTTTTATAAACAACTTCTTTTTATGGATCCTCATTCATGAAGTATTTACCAGTATTCTGTTAGGTTTATATAAGATCTTTATTTGTTAGAATTATGAGCTTTCTAAATAAGATATAAATGCCACACCTTTCCAAATTAGCTTTTATAAAGAACAGGTCAGTGGTTCTTTATGTACTCAGCCAAGATATGGCAATCATACCTCATTAGTGAATATCTTTCTAAGACTTCACAAGAATCTCTTAAAGAATTTAATGGACACTATAAAGAGATGCAGCTGAATTTCTGCATTTTTCATGAGAAACAGAAAGACAAGGGAATTGTCAAGTCTACAAAAACAACATTACACGTAAAATTTTAGTGGAACAACCATAAATAGAGTACAACATAATTGGGAAAGAAAGATCTCATTTGTGAAAATCACATTGCATCCACCCTGCTAAGGCTAATACCATAAAAGAAACTGCAGTATGGAAAAAACCCCACAAAAAAAAGGAAGATAAAAATAGCGAGGGTAGAGTTTTGGAAACATCCTGGGCACACCCTGTCTTTCTCATTGTTTCTCTTGCTCTGGGAATAGGTTATACTACAAAAGTATCACATCCTGAAGTATTTGCTCACTTAAAACTAAGGACAAAGCAGCTGGGGAAAGAATTCTTTGGTCACAGGAGAAATCAAGATGAGTAAATGCAATAAAATAAAATATCCTCATGCCTGAAAATAGGTTTCATAAAAGCTAGAGAAATGAGGAGATTAAGCTCAACTTCCTTACTTAACCATCTGTAAGCAATTTCATGTATGTGGGTGACTTCACCATTCAGTACCTGGCAAGACCGGACCAGAATGACTTCTTTTCCAAAACTCAGATAAACAGATTATAACATTTCAGAGTGATTCATCAACGCAAAAGGATGTCTTAAATTACAGTGACTTTAGCTGAAATAAATGGTACTAGATAGCTCCAAACCCAGTCTATGAAAAATGTAACTCACACTGTCTATATGTTCCTCCAGGGTAACACTGATGGGTGGAAAGCAGCTCAGGGTGCAAATCTTTTGTGTAAGCCATTTCCTAGTGAAGAGAAGTCTCTGTATCACTCCTCTGCTTGGTGATAAAGCTGTGCCATGGTATTCACAGCTCTTGAATAAACAGAAAAACCTTGAATTATGCGCATTTGAGGAATGTGATGAAGCAATCTCAGCAATCCAGGAAAGCCTTGTCATCTCTCCTCCACATCAGTAACTCCTGTCCCCACCCTTTGTTTTCCTCTAGAAGCCTTTGAAGTAAGATTAGAATCAAATCCTGACAGAGCTGATGCCATCTCAAGGCATTCTTCAAGTATGGCAAAACCAATATACATCTGCTGTGCCAAATTTCACACAGAGCAGTGCTTGGTTTGGGGTCAGTGTATGGTTTGACCTATCAAACCCAAAAAGGGTAAAAAGTATGGGAGGTTCATGAGTGTCTATTGCCAGGTTCAGGGAAGCAGAAATCAGAATACTAATTGTCTGAATGTGGAATTGGATTGCCACAAACTGCCAATCTTCTTTACAAAGAAAAGTTTTTTGTTGCATATTAAAATAAAATACAGGAGGACAAAAACCAACAATGGAAAAAATGCAGCAGAAATATAAACATAACTTATCATCAGATACAAATTAGGATCAGGAATGTTTTTCACAGAACCAAAAAAATGTATTTCCTTGAAACTTTTATTGGAAAGATTTTTTCAGTTGCAAGATTTTATCTGTTGAATCTGAGAGAAAACCCTTAGAAATAGGGGCATTTCCATGGCTCTTAGAGAAATGTAAAACTCAAGTTCCTGGCCTGATGCAAACATGAGTTTGGAGTGCTTTCATTAAAATTAGTGTGTGAGGTTATTCTGGCTAGTGATTCCTCCAGTTTCTCATGAATATTCTCTGCAGGGAAACAGATTTTTTTATTTTTAGTATACAAATATATGGTATGGGAAATCTGTTTCCCATGAAAAGATGTGCCATAGTGATGGGTTTTCCACCTGCAAGTCTAGAAAATTTTTTATCTAATTAGTTAAATGTGTAAATTTCTGTGCAGACACAGAAGATAGTTCAAAAATGACATACATGAATTAAACTAGAAAAGACTCCACACTGACTTGATTAATCAAAACAAACCATTTATAGAGTTTAACCATGCCAGATTTTTATTTATTAGGGAAACTGCTGCAATTCTGACAGCCAATTTAATTGAAAGCCACTTTCAACACAAAAGTTATTAGCTATTTAAAATCACCTTTGGTAGTCATTCAAGCTGATCTAGCTGACTTGGCCCAGAAATTGTGTGGAAACTCCTATACAAGCTATTTATGATGAAGGAAATGTCAGCTAAAGGAATAATTTCTTAAACTTAGACATCAGGTAGGTGGATTGTACGCACTACTCGTGTTGTCAAGACTTGACAATCAACAAGGTTCATTGAAACTCAAAAGTTCTCTGAAATACTCTAAGTTGTGTACTGTGCAGAAAAGTCCCTTCTTACCTTTATTATTTTGTACTTCAGTAGTGATGCCTGATAATGTCAGGACAATTTTTAAAAGTGCTGTTCCCTTTATACCTTTCAGCAAGGCTCTTTGCTCCCTGCATTAGGTCCAGTCTAAATGAATCTGTGCAAGAGAGAGCTTCATGTCTACAACTTTACATAAGAGGCAATCTTTCATTTTTAAAAATTAAACTATAATGTATTAAATAGACTTTCTGCATTAATGAAGACCAAAATAGGAGTCTTGAGAGGGAAGTGCTTGTGTTTTTAATACTAAATACTGATTTTATCTGCCTATAAAATCTGTTGAACAAAAAGTATAGCTAAACAATTCTAAGAAACAAAAGCTAAAACTAATTAACATGATTGTCTACTTCATTGGGGTAGAAATTCCCACAGGATACACTAGCAAGTCCAAATATATTTCATTCTGAAGTGGAACAAAAAAATAAACCTCAATATTTTCTGCACCTTTTTCTACTGCATATCAGGGTTGGAGCGTTTGTCTTCTGAGTTTTGAAATGCCATGGGCATTCTTCTTGTTTTCTGTTATTTTTGTATTGATACCACCAAGTGCCAGGAACTGTAAGGCTTCAGCACAGGCCTCCACTATAGGTATCACCTGCCTGCAGGCTGGTGGAGTGTGGATGGCACCATGTGCTGCCCACTGTATGCCCAGGGGGACTGCAGGGCCCTGAGACCTGCCAGGCTGCTGTCCCCCTCTGGCCCAGGTATTGTTTCAGGAGTTCCCAAGCAGATGTTCAGCAGACATCCACCTCCCTCCCTCCTTCCCTTTCTCCCTCCCTCCCATATCTGTCCCCAAACCCAGCTCAGCAGCTCTGCCTGAATAATGGCCCCTATGGGAGATGATCTCACCCAGGAATAGGAGTGAGTCACTGGAACATACCCAGTTGATAGCAAAGGATAGACTCCTGCTCCTTTGATGATCACTGCACCAAGCGCTAAGTGAATATTTTAATTACATTTGTGAAATTCACTTGTGGATGCTGTGGTGAAGTCACTGGAGTCTGTGAAGTTCAGCCAGGCTAATGTGCACAGCTGGGCCAGCACGAAGGTCCCTGACTGCTCCAATCTCACGCCTCCCTCTTGCCCACCTGTAGACACTTGACGACTCTCCAGTCTCTCTTTTGGTTCTTATAATGGATTTAATAAAGGAAGTGCTGACACAATCTTCGCTACAGCAGCAGAAGTGTTCCCTTCCAATCAGGGGAAAAGTACGAATATAAAAATGGCTTTCTTTGTTCAAAACAGAACAAACCAGATGGTTTCCCAGACTATAGTACCTAAAAACTCTTTCACTGATTCTAGTGTGTACAGTATAATAAAAGTGTTCTGGGGCCTCTAACTTCGTATAAGGTATTTTATTGTCTTTGTTCACTGGTCTGGATATTTGCCATGACAATAATTGAACCATGAAACACACATATTTCTTTAAAGCATATTATAGTGCAGTTTTTAAGAAATGGCTAGTAGAATGTAATGGAAATGATTTTCATTAATTAATGCTTTGGGACAATTAGTACACTTGAACAAATACAAATATTTTATATATAAAATGTGTATGGTATTCAGCACTATCATTTCTCAGAGCAACATTAAACTTAACCAACATTTTCTGAACGAGAAAAAGTTTGTATATAAGGAATAGATTTCTATGTCATTGAACATTTTTATTAATGCCTATACACTATATACTGCATTATTAGCAACAGGAAAAATATACTTTTTATTAATTTTACTCATGAAGGTTAGCTACTACAACAGGATTACTCTGATAAAAAATATCAGTATCAATACAAAAAGCAAAGGAAACCCGATTCAAGAGGAAGTTCAAAGGCACTCTTGTAAACTTTTACCCAGAGGAACCACACCACTGAAGCTGTTTAACTAGGAAATGCTGTGAATAATCACCATATTGGCCCCAGATACTCATTTTCTCCCCCAAAACAGTAATAAGGAAGAAAAGATAAACACCTCAGTGGAGCAAGGGGAAGCTTTTAGCAATCCCAGGTGTGCAGAGTTTATAAGTAAGAACAAAAAAAAGGGAAAATGGGAGTAACTATTACTTTACTCTTTTAAAATTAAATTAGGCGATGTATCAGTGTAGTTCAGGGAATAGGGATAATTTTGAGGAATGTGCAAAGGCATACACAAGATTTATTCAATCTGTAATTTCTATGAAACAGTAAAGCATATATTATATCATTCTACATTAAATGTTTCCTCATTTATTCTATCACCACCTCATCCCCATCAGCACTGCCTCCCAGTGCTGAGGTGCTCAGATGCAGGCAGGGATGAGACCCTAGCATGTACTAGCGTGAGTCAGGAAGTGCCATCTTGACAATGTCATGTTTTCATTTCTCCAGAGAAAACAAATGAAAATTCAGCCTTAAAGCTTACGTGACAAGACAGACCACCATGGAACTGTGTTTGAAGATTCAAACAGAAAAATTAACATATATTTCATACTGGACAGGATATTTCAGACAGGCGGCAGCTTTACAACATTCATGTCAGAGCCTGAGTAAGCAAACTTTTGGTAAACCAGCTGCCCCCTCCACTGCAGCCTTTCTCACTGTCATTAGCTGGAAGTCTTCCACCACTGTATTTGCATCCAATGTGGAGACTGGTCCTTTTGGATGTGTCACCATGGCACACATGTGATCGCCAGGCTGAAAGGATCTAGAAAGCAACAACCTCGAAAGAAACATTGAGACATGCTGATAGCTCCTTTCCTCTTCCTTGCTCTCATAAAGCCTTGGTACAGGTGAGGTTTAGCTAGTAAAATCAGATCAAACCACTGTTTCTAATTTACCATAATCTATCGGCTCATTGAGTTTCAGCTACTGATGGAAGGGAGAAGCGAGCAAGGAAGATTTAAGTGTGTTGGGAGATGGTTAAAGCACAGGGGCACATAGTATTGACCTTGCACTTCGCTTATTCATGATGCGACAAAGAATAAACTGCAACTAATATAATTTTGTAATCTTTGTATTCATTTTCAATACCTATACAACCAGCTCCAGAGAGGTCTGCATTGCTCCTTTTGAGAGAGCATACTGTGCATAGGCCTTTGGATTTTTTAATACAGCAGTTCAAGTAAATATGAGGTAAAGAGAGAATTCTGTCCCATCTTTCCGTATTAAAGAAAGGAAAATTCAGTTGTCTTCAGGTTCAAAAGTTTAAGGAACAGTAAAATCTTGTCCGAGAAATGAACTAACTAGGCTTTCCATCAGGGCCTACGTTTTTCAGGAAATAATATTCCTGTTTAGGTATGTCTTCCTTTTCTTAAATTTTTTTTGGTATGGTCTACAAAATGTTTATTAATGTATTGTATTTTTGAGAGTACTGTTAATAATGGATCATTTTTCTGTCCAATGGATAAGGAAGAAAGCTGGGACCTTACTATATCTGAACTGCATTCAGATTTTGGCTGTTTTTCTATGTATGAGAAATCAAGAGAAATTTTCTTAGTCTTGGCCATGATTAGGGTATCCTAACTTTCCCTTCGTATGCTGTCAGTTTCTATGGGAAAGCCTTGTAAAATGCAAAAGAAAAGATCTATTTCAACCAGGTTCTCAATCACCCAAGGGATTTAAGTACAGAACAGTGTACTGCAATACTATAGATTTTTGTAACTAGCTTAACAAATATGTAAAAGTTGCAGTTTTCCTTTAAATTCTAAAAATGAGGAGTAAATTCTATAGAAGCCTAACACTTTTCTATAGGACTTTTTGTTTTTATTCATCACGTGCTACAAGGTTTTTTTCTCTGTAGTTCCAGAGAACTTCTCACCTGAGACATCTTAGGTATTAATATGTTCTGAGCTGTCCAATGTTTTTCCTTTGCTCAAACACTCCAAATTACTAGTTTTCCACTGTGAGTTAGGATATTTCTGTCTTAACCAAGATGAAAATGAAATGTTATACATATTTAGGTTCAGTCAAATAATTAATTTCAGATGGATCTTTCACAAATGATTTCCCCAGGTTGAACAACTTAGATCTTGGTAGCCAAAGCCACCACCCTCCACACTGATGACCAATCTAAAACAAATCAAATTTTGCTTTGCTTACAGTCATTGATGGAAACATACCAAGGCTCTGGCCTTCATATTTACATCAGGAGCTTTGGGATATCACAGGAAAAGAGGCCAAGTGTAATTAATGGGCAACGTCTGGCTTTATAAACTCTTCCCATGCCTGCAGATGTTCCACACTTTATCTCTTTGTCAGATGCAAGCATCACGGTCTTGAAAACATGTGCCTAATTTTAGAGTCTAACTAAGTTGAGGTGAAGAGATGTGTGGCCTCAGTGTTCCCAGGCAGCTCCTGGTGGAGAGGAAGGTGCTATCTGCCCTGGGTCCAAGGAACCTACTAGCTCCTCACAGGCCATTTGTGCCAGCACTTCATTGCCTTTCTTCTTGTTAGAAACTCCAAGTCTGCCAGATGAGAGGCAGGATATCAAAGCACCTTGTGCCTACCCTGGCTGGCTGAGTGGCAGTTCCTCATTACTAGCAGCAGCTTCATCACTAACAACACACTCTAGGCACCTCCATAAAGATGTGTGCTAAATTCATTGGTGATCTATCTCCAATCATACAATTATCTAATCAAAAGATCTGAATTTTTATGTCCATGTATGATAACGTCTTTCAGAACATCAGAGGTGACATATTTATATACTTTTCAGAAAATGAACTTCTAGAAATAAAACAGTTGTTATTGCCGATTAAATAGGATTTTTATCCCTCACCATCTTAAAGAAGCGCCTGTTGCTAATTTTCTTCTTAGTTACAAAAGGTCATTCTCTGAATGAAGGGTGAAACATAGTTGTTTAGACAGTGCAAATGAGAGCCCTGACAGAAGAGTTAATATTTGACAATAAGCAGGAGGCATTGATCAGTGTATTTGCAAAACTTTAGTTTAAATTCTGGATATTAGATTGCACAATTGATGCTGTGAGGCTTAGTCTTTAGTATACATCTTTTGGTTTTGAAACATGTTGGGACTTCATTTGGATGCTTGTGTGAGAGAAATGGAGCCTCCTCATACATAGTTGCATATTTTACATAATTAACCAAAAGCATTTTTTAACACCATATGAGCCTCTATCTTTAAATAAAATTAAAGCAAACCTCATTGATATGAGGCTGTAACCATAGGAACTGATTTTCACCTAAAACACTAGAATAAAATAACCACAGAAGGGAAAGCCTGAAGCAATATCTACACTGGCTTTGCTTACAAACCCTCTCATACTGCCTTGAGGGGTAAGACTTGAATTTGAACCAGTCCCTTTTGTGCTTTACTTTCTTAGACATCCAGCTAGCTGACCCAAGTGTGGACTAGGAAGAAAAGATGGACAAAACAACTGCACTGGGAATTGATTCCCATGTGACATGTACTCACCCTGCTCTTCCTCCTGAGGAATTGGACCCCAGTCACATCCCAAGACAGGTAACACCTGCTACCAAACACCCCATAGGCATTTTGTATCTGTTTCCAGTTTGCTTTTCTTATTTTCTCCATGTATCATCTGGGATTAAAAATTAAGTCCCTTCTTCTGTGTATTAATATTGTGATGGATACAATTTATACCACCAGTCTTTTTAGTCTGAAAATTCTGTCTTTTCTAAGCATGCACCTAGGAATAGTTTGTCTCTAGAACTAGATGGGAAAAAAGTGCTCCAATAACTGTTAAGGCAAAGAATTAAGATAACTTTTTGTTTTTCTAAATGAGACTCCTAATTTTAGTATTCTCTGTCAGAATAAAAGCTACTTCAGCAATTGCATATCTTTACTTAAACCCAGGTTTTCTGGCTTTAAGCATTCACCTAGAAGGTCTGAAACTCCATGGAATTATATCAAGAAGGTTACTAGTCATCCTACTGTCAATGTTAGCTGACATATTAATCCATCTCTCCCTTGGTTGTACTATGGTGCAGCAACTGCACTGTATTAATCAAGTGGATAGAATTGGACATTTTTTTTTTAAGAAGAGAGTGTGGGAAAATGCACTTTTCCAAATTTAGCTGCAAAGGTCTAATTCAATCTGAATGGATGTCAAATTGTGCTTTCTGCAAAATATTAATTTATTTAAAATATCCATTTTATAGTTGGTTTCACAATAAACAGAAAATTGAAAGAAAGTATTGCCAATGGTTTTCTGATTAATATTTTAAAGATGTGACCTACTTCTTATCATAGCTTATTAGGAAGATGCGAACTTAGTAACTCTTCAAACTGACTTTCCTTATTTACAGATTTCCTTCTATTAGGTATAATTTGAGTACCTTTACCTGAGGCATGTAGAGTTGATATTTATAATCTGAATTATAACAGCCAATTAAGCCAAAAAGTGAAGACTGAAATCTGGCAGATAGCATAAAAGGAGAAGGACAAATAAGCCAGAATTAGATAAATGCTGAACTTATGTTTTGTCTTATGTCCCATGCTCCTGGAATCATCTTCCCTGTTACTTCCAAAGAACTTATAAAATTTAGCTGTCTGGGTGGGACTTCTAGGTTTATATTCCAATTTAGGATGATAGGTACACTGTGTGGGACTGATGGACACCACAGCATATAATGTATGTTGTACTCTGTTTACAGCTGTGCCAAACAAATAACCTCAGAGCCTAAAGAACTTGCATATTTGTGATGATTTTTCAAATGGAAAAGTTCTTCATTACAGCAAGAAAAATTAAGCAACTCAATTCTTTACCTTTTATTTTTGCCCTTCATGTTCTCCTAATTATCACCGTTCCTGAAGTAACTGTACTTTCTGAAATAATTTGAAACCTGTTTTTTCTAATAGCTCTGACCACAGATATTCTATCCCTCTTACTCTGCAATTTTTGATTATCTTTTCTCATGATTTGGAATACAAGTTAAAAAAAAAAAATCTCAAAACTTTTCATGAGAAATGGAAGTAATCATCCTAAAGTCAATTCACTACCAAAATTATTTGGGAACTATCAGGCAGAGACTTTAAGCTGTCATTTCAGATGGTTCGTTTTGGTTTTCCAGTCAGCCCTACTGAAAGTTAGATTGATTTTGAAAAGTAAGTTTTAGATTGATTTTTTAAAAGTAAGTTATGCCTTCAAGTAAGTTATGTCTTCCCCAAGTCTAAAGGAGAAAAAGAAAAATAAGAAAGAAAACAAGAAAAAGGAAAAGGGAGGAAAGACAAGTGAAAATAAGGAAGAAGGAAAAAAGAGATGAGTGATGGAGAGAAAGTGAGGGAGAGAGGAAGGAAGGAAGGAAGGAAGGAAGAAGGAAAGGAAAAAAGAGATGAGTGATGGAGAGAAAGTGAGGGAGAGAGGAAGGAAGGAAGGAAGGAAGGAAGGAAGGAAGGAAGGAAGAAGGAAGGAAGGAAGGAAGGAAAACCAAGCAAAAGGCAGGCAAGAAAATGACACGTGCACATAGAAGTTAATTTTTGTCTACAGCCAAAGTCTTAGTATGCTACAATTCAGTTTAACTCAAGTAAATTCAATGCATTGCAAAGTCTTTGAAATAAACAAAAGAAACCCCACAATTTTTCATGTTTGCAAATGACTAACATTATGTTTACCAAATACAATTTACTTCTGCTGGTATAAACAGATATTAGAATATTCTATTTCCCCTGAGATCTGTGAAGCCGTTTTTGTAACAAATAATTTGTTTATCTCTGCATTTTCAATTTCTGAATTTTGTATGTTCTTATTAATATCACAGTAAAATTTTAGAAACACTTAAGTGAAAGTTCTAATAAAGACTTTTAAAATCCATATGTTCAGTGTAACATAATTTCTTTAAATTCTCAGCCTACCAGAGTGAATCTTACCCAGTTCCCCTGTTCATCCAGTCTGCAGCACCAAAATAAATACCACAGTAATGGAATTTTGGCACCCAAAGACTCTGGGCTTTGGGAAACCTTATAACTTTACAGTGCCAATAGCAATCTTAGTAGGCAGTAAAGAGAAATGCGCTAAGAGGAAAAGGAAAAAACCCCAACAACTATTGAGGGTGCTGTATGCTCTGCAAAAACCTCTTTGTACCTGAGAAAGCTGGACCATGTTTTCAAGTGCTCTTCCAAGGCATACACACCAACTCTGCAGTGACAGCGAAGAGAAGTGCTGCTCATCTGACCAAACAGTTGTATCCTATATCTAGTTGTAGGTTATTTTTATGCTGTCCTTTAGAGCTGACAATAAGACTCCCTTCAACAAACCTGGATAATGTGAGCCACGCTTCTTTATTACAATCACTTCTTTGGGTGCATACCAAAGTAATTTAGAGTTGTACTTCTTACTAATATACCACAACCTGTCAAAAAAACTGGCCTAGAGGGAAGCTGCACAGCTTTCTAAGAATTTTTCTCCTTAGCTGTAGTAGAGAAAGGAAGAGTGACACTGAGGGTCAGATGCCAAGAATGAGAGTCTGCATTACTCTTGACTTTCTTGCAAGTGTCAAGATATGTTAAGAGACCTAAGCAGAAATGCTAAATATGCATGCTCAGATAGTGCCAAACACGCTGAGGAAAAGGAAAGCAAGCATGTGTGGTGCCTCCCTACACTAGAGTTCAGTGGAGTTTTCCAGACTGAAGGGGAGAGCTAGCAGGCTTCAAGCTACAGAGCTCACAGCCTCATCAGTATGCAGCAGTACACATGGTGAACCCTCTGGGTGTTCTCTCTGCTTGTATAGTCCCCATTGTCCTCAGTCTGAAATGTACATATTGTCACAACAATCCTGAAGAGTAAGGAGGTAGAAATAAATTTGTTTTGCAAATAATAGCTAAGTCACAGGCAAATGACTGAACTCTAGGCTTCAGGTGCTTAATTAAGATTTTGCAAAATGTCCTGGAGGAAGGCTGAACTTGAGACTGGAGTTAAACTCTGCTCTTTTATGTCATCTGTCTTTGGATACACTACTAAATCTTGTCTCTTATTCAAAATGCTTATTCGCATTTAAGCAAAATTGTGATTCTTGTTCATTTTTTATAAATATTGAAGTCAATACACTTTTGTTCACAGAAGTTACTGACCTTCCAAAAATACTTACATTTAGAGTTAGGTTATTGGTGTACAAAGGGGGAGTTTAAATTTCTGATAAGGATTTACTACTTATTCATTTTCTTTCAGAAGATTTTTGTCAAAACTGCAAGGGAAAAGGTGTTTAGCAGATTCTAACTGCATCTCTATTCTGTTAAATGCATGTTCTATTTCTGTAATAGATGTTTTTAAAACCCTTTGAAGCTTGATTTCAAAACCAAATGGAATTGTGGAATTATTTTTCGTATGCATACTGCAGGAACATATATGATTTTGGAAAACAGCCTTCAATGCCATGTTCATTCTTCCAAATGGAGTGTCAGGGCATGTTAGGTGTAAAGCATTTTAATAGGAATTTTGCTAGGATGCAAATGTCAAGACACGTTATATGTTCTAAACAGTACTGCAAGTATATGTACTATAATTTTTCTTCAGCAAATGGTTAAACAAAATTAAGCAAATTAGATTTCACCAAGGAATATGAAGGTCAAAAGGTTAAGGACTACTATGAACTCAACTCTTCTTGATGAGTAAAATACATTTTGTTGGTAGGAATAATTTCACCAGTAAGGCATTGAAGTCCAAGTGCAATTTTACTATGAGGTCAATGGAAGAGACATTTACATGTCCTACACTGTGCTGGGCAGAATACAATCCTAAAGCCCTAAGTACAATAGAAGTCAATTTCTTGCTACAAAGACATAAAGACAGTGTTTCAGCAGTAGTAAATCTCCAAAGCAAAGTGGTGAATGAAGATCTTGGCAACAGCAGGGCTCCAAAGAAACATCTTTGTACAAAAACCAGACCAAGTCAAACCAGGAAAAGAACAATCTGTCTTTGCTGCAGTCTATTTCCTGCAACTATTTCCTAATTCTAAGTGTCTCTGATATCTGTAGAGATTTTCTTTACAAGTTTTTCCTTTGTGCCTCTCAGGATATGAATTCTCTAAGCTCTGTTCAACAGACAACTTGGTTTATAACTGAAATCAGTAACAAATAAATCATTGTTGAATAAAGGATTTTAATGATTACTTATACTGTTAATCCAAACCTGTAATTCACAGTTTACAAAGCTTTAGTTTGGACACAATTTATATTAGTGTACAGAGGACGTTTTTATGGAATGTGTTTTTCAGTATCTTAAAATGGTCCTAAAAATACCTAACCTCAATAAAAAAAAAGAAAAGCTAAATTTATATTTAAAAAATTGGTTCCATTATATTACTAAAATTAAAACATCTACTGTTAATCTTCTTTCTTACATTTTCAGTGGACTTGCAGTCAAATCTAAATTTACTTTATTATTCCATTAATTATTGAAATATATATATTAGCACAGTAGACATTCTTCAAAAGGCAAATCAAGGATGATATATTTTTTAAACTGACAAAGCGAGGGAATAAGTTTGACTACTCTAAGGAAATGTAGCACAAACATAGCATTTAACCATTGTTATGTATCATCATTGAATCATAGAATCATAGAATCAGCCAGGTTGGAAGAGACCTCAAGGATCATCGAGTCCAACCCTACCATGGTTACTAGACCATGGCACTAAGTGCCACATCCAGTCTTATCTGGAAAACCTCCAGGGATGGTGAATCCACCACCTCCCTGGGCAGCACATTCCAATGCCTGATTACTCTTTCCGTAAAAAATCTCTTCCTAATTTCCAACCTAACCCTCCCCTGGCAGAGCTTGAGTCTGTGCCCTCTTGTCCTACTGCTGGTTGCCTGGGGGAAGAGACCAACCCCCACCTGACTCCAACCTCCTTTCAGGGAGCTGTAGAGGGTGATAAGGTCACCCCTGAGCCTCCTCTTCTCCAGGCTAAACAGCCTCAGCTCCCTCAGCCTCTCCTCATGGCACTTGTGCTTGAGTCCCTTCACCAGCCTCATTGCTCTTCTCTGGACCTGCTCCAGCACTTCAATATCCTTCCTGCACTGTTATGATATGAACAGTAATGCTTTGTGGAGTAGGATTGAGATTTTTCCCTTCTTGAATGCCATATCCAATTTTGCATAAATGTTTTTCTTAGACCTTTTCGGGTGCCATGGGTGTTTAGATGTTCTGCTAGAAAAGTAGTATATGCAATGTAGAGAATGTGTAGTGTCCTAGGAGCTGGTAACATTCATACTTTATGGCTTTTTAGAACACAAAATTAGTAATATTCTCAAGAACTAAAAAAGGATGCAACAATATAGTTAAATTTAATAAAACACATCAAGTCCAGTAGATTATGTAGCCTGTAATATCATTAGAAAGAATCCAATATTCAATATCTCTCATATCTCCAGAAAGGTAATGAAAACAGTAATGTAAATTAACAACCAGAACTTTCACAACTATGCTTTTGTAGAAGGACTTTTCTTTGGGATTAGAGCTATCTTGAAGAATTTTATTTCACATTTCTGTGCTTAATCAGGAAAATTTAAAAACTGTGTAGAACTGCCTTTGCCAGTACACAGCTGAATACACAGCAGCTTCACAATATGTATTCTCTTCACACAAAAGCCAGTGTTTTTCAAAATGTGAGGAGACAAAGTGCTGGGAGTGTGTTTGAATCCAGAAAGGTTCTAACTAACTGACAGAATGGCTTCCTTGATATCAGCAAAATTCTCTAAAACTGCTAGAGTACCCTGTGGTAACTCAGAAATCACTAACCAAGAGTTTCTCAGCTCCTTTGTTTGTGAACTCCACTATATTTTTAAGCCAGAAAGGTTCTGATAAGTTTGTATAAAAGTGAGATAAATATAAAATAATTAGGGTGAAGCAAGAAACCAATCTAGGGACTCTGAGTTTAATAGAACAATCATCCAGCACAATGATCAGGAAGAGGAAAATCATTGAAACCATCAGTCCAGAGCATAACAGCAGTATAAAAGGCAAACAGGGCACAGGATGGTTAGGTGACACACAGAATATAAAGCAGCAGAGGTTTTTACAGCTTATGTTTACTTTGCCATAATTGGAAGCAGTATTAAACTGAACAGGTTGCAGATAACTGTGAATAATCTAAAACATTTTGTCGGATAAAGTGGAAAAGAATAACATAATGTGGGGTAAAGACATATTTTTCCTATTTACCTAATACAATAAAATCCTGGAATGCTATGGTCTACTGTCTCACAAATCATTAAGATATTTAAAGTCAAAGAGCTTATTGAAAAATGCTGAAAAATTTATGAACCCAATTACAGAAAATGCTTGGTATTGTTTTTAAAAAATTATATTTTATACATGTATGTGTTCAAAGACTGTAGCATTCCACAAACTACACAGCAAAATCCCTGTTCTGGGCAAGTCAGTGAGCATTTTGCCAATGATTCAGATCAAGACCTTGACCCAGTGAGGCCAGCACTATACTGTTAGTATCCTCTGAACAACCAACACCAATTAAATTGCATTAGAAAGGATGTTATTCCAGCTATTTCTGACCTTCACTGGGGTTATTCCAAATTCATATCAGTAAGGTCAATTTTTCCTATCCAAGAGCGAGAACGAAGCAGAAATTCAGAAGTAACACTGGAGAATGTGAAGGTGCTTGATTTGATATCAATTTAACCAAGAAAAGGAGATAATTAGGTTTCGTGGGTCAGAGAGTATGAAACAGCAATTTATATCTTCACTGTGAAGGTGGAGTTGTCAGAAAATCCAAGCTACTGCAGCATTATCTTTTCCATTTGCAGGATGCTCCTGACAGAAGGGCAGATACAACAGAGATGGACCTGCTGAGTCCAGCTTCTCTTACAGCTTCCCAGAACAGCCTCTCAAATATCACTTTGCTTCACGTACTTTCAAGGTTTCCTCTGAGACTTGTACACATTATCTAGTCACAATTCATCAATGAACTACTCTGGGTGTTTAAGCCCTGTCCTTGGATAGCCATACAATAGCAATGATGTTCCATCAGATGTCTTTTTAAGATGCTGCCTCAATATGCTACCCAAAGAAGAACTAGGTCAGTTAAATTATCTCCTTTTTAAGAAATAACAATAACAATAATAATAAAGACAAATACTACCAGAATGAGGCTCTTAAGCTATTAAGCTCATTTATTTGTGAGGGTTTTTTATATTTTGAAAGTCTACATCTATCTATAAAAAATATTAATACTGGTAGACAGCATTTACTTTTGTTTTTCTTTTTTTTAATATTTTTTTTTGTAATCCAGATATTTTTGTGCTTATTGTTTAAAGTTTGTCTTCTTTTTGGACAATTTAGAATAAAGCTCTAAGTTTATCAAATATGACAAACTTTGTGATTCTTATTCTAAGAAATAATACTAGCAATCCCAGGAAGACTTTTTTGGGAAATGGCTTATGCTAGATACACTCTACTCAGATCTTATATCAGAAAGAAAAAAATATTTCCAAAATAAAGTTGTTTAACCTTTCATAAGATACAAAAACAAATCACAGTACCCTTAAATGAAAAAAAAAAAAAGAGGGAAAAAAAGTCACCCTTGGCAGGAAAACGTTGACTGAATATATACTCAGGGTTTTCTTCTGTGCAAATTTAAATAAGTACAGCCCAGAATTTCATTCAAGCATTTAAAAAAAAAAAAAAGAGATGTACATTGAAGGGTGAGTAATGTTTCTGACCTAGAAATGGAAAGTCATCTGCAGTTCACAATGAATAAAGAACACTCTGCAGAAAGTATAATTCAAATTCCAAACAGAGCAAACCATTTGAATATAACCTAAACAAAATTATTCTCAATTATGATTCAGGTTTTTTTGGTCGTTAGTTCAGGGGTTTTTTGTTTTTATTTGTTTGCTTGTTTTTGTAGCAGCCTACTATCTAGTTGCTGTTTTCTAGTTCTGTAAAGCTACTGTGAGGGACAGAGAGTAATTTAGCTCAAGCAGAAGGCAAAACACCATCTACAACCTGCAAATTTGCTTTTTGTTCATTACAACTCTGGGATTCCTTCTACCTTCAAGATCATGAAGTAGTTGAAATAAGAAAATTGTCTGTAGCTATGTAATACATACCAGTGAAAGCAGAACTACAGACATTTAGTGGCAATCAATCAGTTGCTGTATGTTATCAAAGACAGGTGTTTCATTTTCTCTGGTCTGCTGCAACTTTTATCGCTCTATCAGGTATTTATTTTTCTTTTTTTTTCCTGCTTTGTTCCTTTGAAGAGTTCTGGCAATAAGGGTGGGACTGAGAATGGGAGGAAAAGGGATGTTTTCAGCCTCCCCTGCTCTGAGCAACTTCTGAGCAGGCTGTGGACTAGTTGTTCAAGCAGAATGGATAGAGCTCAGTTTAATATTCCATATCCTGTGTGGAAGTTGGAAAAGGTTTTGACCCCTTCTCCCCATACATCTTTCAAGTTGGGTGATTCCTGCTTCGATATTTTTATTCTTTAAAGTTCCTAAAAATTCCTATTCACAGATTTGAGCATAGCAATAAATGAGATCCTGCCAGTCAATGTAGGCAGTTCAGTAAAATAGCAGAGTTAAATTGCACTCATAATTAAATCACATTTGAATTGAATACTATGGACAAAAGATGAATCTTTAGACATGTATATCTGGAGAGAAACCCCCCACCAAAACAATAAACATCTTCACACTAACCACATCATTATCTAGATTTAAGCTGTGCAAATTATTGACTGGAAAACCAGTTTTGTAAACCAATGTATGAATGAATTGCTTGGAGTGATTCTGAACTATAAAAATAAAATCACGAAAAGGGATTTTTAAAATTGTTATCTTGAAAAATATGAATCTGTTTGAATTAATAAAATTCTTAGATGCAATATGAGGCTATAAATAAGGAAGCAATGCATTTATGACAAAGATCAGAAGACATATTTCATCTAAGAAATCTGTGAAATTCATACCATATAGAATAGTAAAATTCTTAGTTCTATGGAGTGTGTCTGACACTAAGATTTTAAAAAGATATAAGTGTTTGACCTTTTTTTAATAAGTAGACTATTTCAAATGAGCACATCTGGTTTATGTTCCTAAACCTCTGGCCTTTAAAAGTTCTGTTCCCAATTCACACAAAATACCATTCAGGATTGTTTGACATGGTGACCTTCCCTGTAGGTGGCTGGCTGAATAAACCGATTAAATAGATTCAGGAATTTAGCATATATACAGCAAGTTAACACTTGTATCCTGAAACCATTAGTAAACATACTTACTGTTTCTCTATGCTTTCTCCTGGAGATGTGGAATTGAACTGAGATTTTAAAAATCCATCTTATCTTCATTATATTGTCACATTTTCTTAGACATAAAGCAACATAAATCAGAAAAAATCAAGTCATTACTGCATTAAAGGTCATTGTGGTCTCACACAGATTGAAGCACTGAAGGGCTGGACAGGTGAGATACATAAATTAGAATGGTCAGTAAATATTTAACAAATTCTTTTGTACTAGGTAAAGTTAAAACTTAAATAGTGTACGGGCTGGGAATGTTTCATTTTTTCACCATAACCATTAATAGCACATTCATTGTTATTTGTGTAGAGTGTAATTCTTTTTGACTTTGCCTTCCATTTGCCTTGAGGACAAGCCAGTTTAAAACTGTTCAGCACACTGCACCATGCATAACAGGTAATCTGTCTAATTAAGGCCTGTAAGCATGTTCAAAGTAAAATATTGAAGAGCTTCCATAACCTCACTTTCACCCTCCCTGTGTACCGCAGCTTCTGAGACTCAGAGATACCCTAGCCATTAACTCAAGTGTTTACACTCTAAGCTCAAATTCTTCTTTGCCAGAATGGTTCATTTCACATTTTACAAGTCTGTTTTCTCATTTACAGGCAGAAAGCAATTTATCAAATTTTTATATTACATTTCTCAGCTTGTTCCAATATTGGATGATATAATATATGCCTGGAAATTCAAAATGCAAAGGCATACTGTGACTTTATCCAGGGACCTAATAAGATTTATATCCACCTTTTTTTTTGTGTGTGTTCATTTGGTGCATTTCAATGAATTATTAATTATGACCAACAATAAAATAATATTTTGCTCTGATGCACAGCAAAAGGAAAGATACCCTAGAGAAAACCATCTGACAGCTCAAAGTAGACATGGCCAAAGGATGCTCACAAGTTTCTCATCAAGTATTGCATGACATGCATCTGCCCATCAAATGAACCAGACTGACTGAGCCTTTCTGCAGATACAGATGTAATCTGTGGGGAGGTAAAGTCAAGATGTATTACATATTGGGAGGCATTGATTTGATTTTTTTTTTATAAACAGTCAAAGCTATGATAGTGAACATCAAAAGATTTCATTCTATTTTCCAAACCTATTTTTAAATGTTGACATATGGGATGGAAATGTATGGTAGGCTGCATGTTCTGAAGCTGACAGAAGTCAGATTCAAAGCTTCATGTAATAGCTTTTTACTTAGGAGATTTAAATCATACTTAAACTTAGCATTATGTAACTGCTATAAATATGTTATTATCTGCTGAGAAATTTGTTTTCATTTTGCCCTTATTACATTTTCCTAACTGATCTTAACTCTAACACAAGGTTTCAGAATATTCTTGGTACATATGCCACACCTTATTGTCATTTAAGTTACACATATTGGTTTTTAACATAATGAAAAAATACAGCTCCTCACATATTTCAGCAACATAGTATTAGCATTCTTTCCACATTACTTACTAATGAATGTCATATAGCAAAAAACCCTCTGCAATTTCTTTACTTTCAAGGTCATAATAAGAAGTGTTTTTGAAACTGCAGTGAACAAATGTGAAAAGCAAATGAAGTTTTTCTCCCTTACAGCTATCTAGAGAGTCAAAGAACATCTTGTAAAATATTCAGAGAAAATGTTAAGTTAAAACATTTTGAGTCTAAAAGTAACAAAGTAGGACTAAAATTATTTCTGATTTTCTTTTAAATAGAGTACTCAGATTTGTTTTGGTCTTTGTCATGCTATAAACAAGAAACTTACACAAGATAACACTGTGCCTCTTATTAAGCTGCACTTTCAAAATGGCTATTTTTTCTCTTGAAAGTCTTAAATTTAACTTGAAGCCTATCAGAAATATATTCAATGTGCTAAATATATATAATTGAAGAGTAAAGCATGCATTTTACAAAATTCCTGAAAATGAATTTTTGTCATAGAAGGAATGAAATGTTATATGTTTATAAAGGATTACTGAGAATGATAAGAAATCTACTTTGAAAAAAAATCATGCCAAAAGCTAGCTTAATGCTTATTTGAAGGAAAAGTGAGTGCTAATGGATTTTGACAGGCTGATCATGCCTATAATAGCATCAAGCATACCAAATTCTTTTTCACACTACACTGTCCCCAAGGGATCATCAACCTATAGATTAAAAGCCCTGACCTTTGACCTTTCTGTAGTTAACTATCTGTCAGCTGATTGTTAGCCAGGCTACCAGCAGGCATCTCTTCTTTGTTTATATTAATTACAAATACCCGTTTTAGGTAAGACCAATTCACAACATACATCCTCTAAGTTTTGAAGCTTCCCTTACAATTTCTTTTTCAGCTGCTACTGTCCATCAAAAATAAGAATCTGGTCTGAGATGCTATCTATTCTTTCTCTGGTTATATCTTTCCACTTTCTTCACAAAACTGAGTTTCACCACACTTTTTCCTCCTACACCTTGAGCAGTTCATAGGGAAATAGGACATTCCTTATCAAAAACAATTATATTTTAAAGTTTTACTTTATTTTAAGGGAACATTGCCAAGTTGATACTCTCAAGTGGTAAGCAGAAGTGAGTTAAATGTTCATATATATCCTCCTTGTTCTTTGAACAACTAGAATTAGAAAATTAACCAGCAACAGCTCTGTCATATCTCATGCTTACATGTTTTATAGGCACTTACAGATTTAACATAAGATTTTTACTCTGGAGAGCAGAGAGTAAAGTCTTGCCGTGTAACCCAAGCACCTCACAGTTGGCTGCTCAAGCCCAGGTGACACTGCAAAGCACTAACATCCTTTTGGGTCAGGAAGTTGATATGGGACTTCCTGTGTGGCAGGAGAGCAAACCTGTACAAGAATGTCATGAAACTCAAATCTGCAGTGGCATGGGAGCCAGGCTCCCCTGTCTTTACAGATAGGCTTTGGTGCCCCTCTGCATCCTCAAGGAGGGGAGCTGTCAGCTCCTTCTCCAGCAAGTACAAAAGGTTAGTTAGTGCTGAAACGGCAGACCAATGCCTTTGCTTGTCCTTCATGGATGTGATGGGAAAGGAATAATTATAGCAGCAAGAAGTGGGACATTGCACAGGTGAAGTTTCTCAGTGTCTCTCACATGTCTGTGTTGAGTCAGGCACAATCTGTTTGATTCTTGATGAGATTACATAGATTTCCATTTCACTGAGATCTGAGAAAGAAAAGAAGACTAACTTATTATAGTAGACAATATGCAGATCCTGCCCCATGGTAAAACCGTAAGCTCAAAAAGAAATATAAAGCTTTATCCCCATTACCTACTCAGAAGCCATGCCCAGCTTTTCCATGTCCCAATTTTCAAAAACTTGACAGTTTCCAGTATTTCTTTTTCCTCTACAGTGAGAAAATGTTCAGAAGAAATGACCTTCTATTATGGTAAATTGAGATCTAGTGACTAATGGCTAATTGTTATTGCAATTCTTGACCTGATCTGTAGTGCTGGAAACCAAATCTCAGTCTCCAGAGTGTAACCAGATATACCATGCAGCTCCTGAGTTCATATAGCCAGCGTATTAACAACTGAGCAACTTCAAAATTGTTGCCTTAATGAACAGTCTCAGATCTAATAAATTCCGATGCTAAAACTAGGTGAACACACAATTGTTTTCATTTGAACTGACAGTATGGAAAATAAGACATTTCTCTTCTATTAGTTTATTCAGGGTGAAGAATAGTATTAGAAAATTAGAGGAAACCTTCTCATTGGATAGTTTTTCAACAGCTTCAAGCTGTTAACAGTTACATTGTCCCCAGGTATGGGGTGGTGCATGTTATGGCTAAATGATTAGTTTAGAGGCTCTTGACATACAGACTTTTTCTGTTTCCCAGTATCAGCTGTGAAAATGTATTTCCAAGCAATTAAACCTCATCTCCTGCTGGCTTGGGAGCCAGGAACCTTCAAATTTCAATTCAAATTCCTCAACACCTACTACTGCTGAAAAAAAAATAACTCAGTTAGTTAGAGTCACAAAGAAATCTATTGATACATGTTTGAGTGTCTTTTAAAGAGGAAAATGAAAGGCCTGGAAAGAAATGTTGCTAACATTGTAAGTAAAGCAGATGACAAAAAAAGTATTCACTTTTATTTGTGCAGTTTTGAAACTTGTAGCACACATACACATCAGCATGTACAATTGAAAGAAAGGGGTGCAGTACAAAATGGTAGTAAGGCAGAATTAATATCTGACTCTTTTCTCCTTACTCTCAGCAATAAAGAAGACTCTCTGAATATGCATTTTTTAAATGAGGGAACCTGTATTTCCAAATCCTTGGTTAGTAGCTCGGTTGCAAAATGCAGTATTAACCACAAAGTTATTGTGTGGCACAGTTCACCTAACAGTGATCTACATGACTACTTGGTTTATCTGTGGAGAAAAGTGTGTTGCACAGCTCAAAGGAGGAGGACACACAGCATCACTTTTACCAAAGATTGCCTGCTCCTCTATGCAGACAGTGGAAAGCTGAGTATTGAAGTTCAAGTTCATTTCTAACTATATTTAAAGCACATTAATGGCCCATCTCAAAGAGCCAGGTTGTAGAAACACAAAGGGAAATAAGGAAATAAGGACATGCTAGCAACATCCCTCTATATTACTCTGTTTGCTACTGGATCTTTTGGATGATGCTTTGTCATAAGTGTTTTAATCCTAGCATGTGTTTCTTCTGTATTCCAGTGCCTTTTATACTAGAGATACAAATAAATGGAAAAGAGAGGAAAAAGTCCCTTGATTATGTTGGTTATACACACTAAGGAAAAAATGGCAAGATCTTTCCATCAGATGTTGTCACAGCAAGGACCAAGTGTTTGCTTTGGGCAGATGAAGCTGTTGCCTGCAATATTCTTTTTATTGTTGCTTGTAACATGTAGTTATAGTTTTCAGCTTGCATAAAACATAATCAGTCATGCTGACCAATATTTAGCCTGAGTGTGATATAATTTAAGGCAGTTTGATGTAAATTTTAATAATTTATATTGTAATGTACAAGCTACTTGAAAAAAGGAAATATCATAAAAAAAGGAGTTAATATAGTTCATGAATATTTTGTAAGGACTCAGCTCAAGCCAGAGGAATACTGACTTCTGAGGTGGACATTCTGGCAGACATTCAGATTCCATGATTTTTCTGTTTCATTGAGAAAGGAGAAGGCAACTTTGTGATTCTACCCCAAACTCTCCAACATTAGCAAAAATTGCTAGATGTTCACTGCTTCCTAACATTTGTATATTTGGCTGTGATGGAAGTTCCAAAAGACACAAATTACATAATTGCCTAATATTTCAGTGTTTCATGGATGCAATGAGGGAGCAATGAAAAGTAATATTTGCTTAAGAGTAGTTTGAGTAGTAACTTGAGTAGTTGAGGCACAGAAGGACACACTTAGCTGGGTAGTCACTGCATTTCTGCCAGATCTTTGGGCTTAGGGTCATGAAGAGGGATGCTGCTTAGATGGCTTTTTGTCAGCAATAGTCATCTTACTTGCTTGATTAGTCATCTTACAGCAAGCCTTAGTAATATAAGGTAAAAGCCTTTTAATTAACATTTCTGCTCTCATTAAAATCACCTCAAACTTGGACTGCCTACATGGAACTGATATCAGGCTTTAATTGCAATTAACATACTAGTCCCCCTATGTGTTCTTAAACTGCAATAATTTCCATGCTTTTATCATACTAATAAGCTGGCCAATGACTTCCTACAATATAACTGAATTGATTCTTTTTAGTTAAAGTTTTATGTAGTTTCTAAAGGGTACAACTTGATAATATGTTAATTTCATACTAGTGGAAAAATGATATTTTACTCCTTCAAACTCACTATTTTAATGCTTTCCACTGATGTCAAAAGTAATAATTAGAATTGGATGAATACAACAAATATATTTCTATGAATAATCTTTTAATTTTTAAGCAATTTAGATTGTGTACACACTGCTTCTGTGATTACTTTCCACAAACATTATAGTCAGTGAAATTGTGGAAAAGAGCATACATAAAATGAGACACATATGCTTATTGTAGAAATAATTTTTAATTTAAAGTGTAGGTATTTGGTTCTAAAGTTTCATAGATAAAGCTACCTAACCAGGGAATAGGAATATACTTTGACCTTCGGGACAAGTCTCATTGTAGTAGATATATGCTGACTGTACCCAGTGAACTTTTTCTGATTTTTGCCTAGAAGCTAAGAGTAGAATTTCTCCATTATTTTTCTAGATACAAACGTGCAAGGAAGACAGACAAAATAGAAATCTTTTGTGTAGGAAAAGCCAACTTACATAGAGTTCTGAAAGCAGTTACTCTCTTCTATAATTTTCTAAATTCCACACTTCCTCCCTCCCATCCTGGCCCTTTCTTACTTGTGCAGAGACAAGGCATTAAATTCCACAGAATCTCCTATGGGTCTTCAGCAGAAGTATTTTCCTGACCAGTGTTTCCTGGCTGTTCACACACTTTCCAGAAGATTTTCCCATTTAAACATACTGAAGCTTTCAGGTGAGGCGCAGTTTCTGCCTGCAGCAAGATATCTAGAGTGCAACTACCAGGATGAAACAGGCAGATGACCTTTCTCATCACTGCTCAATTCCTTTTTTTTTTGTTAATAAGTCTTATGGCACACAGTATTCAGGCAGCAAAGTGAAAGCAAACAAATGAGATGTTTCTACTATCCCTCATCATAACAGATGAACAGTAGTCCAATTCTGGCAAGCAAGTTGATTATTTTCTTCAGGTATGTTACTTTACCCAATTTGGAAGAGAAGGACTTCTAACTGCTGGTGGCCTGTCTTTCGTGGACTTTCTAATTCTTTTTGTTTAATTCCATGTTGTTTTGACAACTCTTCAGTCAACCTCTGCTGCCAGTCTTTATAATGCCTTTTGTTTATCATGCTGCCTATGGCTTTGAGGAGACCAGTCTGATGTCTCTTACATTCTTCAGGATTTTTCTTGATTTATTTTCATTCCAGCTGTTTCTGTTTGTTTGGGGTTTTGGGGGCTTTTTTTTAGTGGTGGGTTTTTTTGGTGTGTTTTTGTGTGTTTTGGGGGTTTCATGAGTCTCTTTCCATACTCTTTTGAAATACCTTTTCTCTGGCAAAGGTAAGGATGTTCTGCAGTTTGCTATTTACATAGATTTTATGTTTAAACAAGGGAGTTTTGATACCATACAGAAAAACTTTAGATTATTGGTAAATATAGGTAAGAAAGCTTTGCAGACAAGGTATTTCAATTCATTGAATATTTCAGAGATAATGCCTGACTTTCACTTTTCTGGCTTGCAGGTTACTCTTGTTTTCCTGATGATACTGCCAAAATGCATAAAATATCATATATTTTTAATATCCATTCCAAACTCTGTAGCTGGAATGATTGATGATTTACAATCAAGGGGCCAGAATTCTCTAAAAATGACTGTCTCATGTATCTCTGAGGCAGTCATAGTGACAATTTATCAATGCAAAATGGGCAAGTTTCAATAGAGAAATAATGCATTCAGGTTTGATTACAGAAAGCTCTGTAGTGACTAGTAGTTTATAGTTTGACTATAATCTGATTTATTCTTTTGTCTGGGTGAAAAAGAAACAAGGGAGGAAAGGGATAGGGAATAAGAAATATTCACAGGGAAAATCCTGAGAAATAGTTATTTTCATTACATTCAATTACAACTGTAGAAATACATTTTAAAATGAAAATTTTTAAATACAGGATGAGATTAGACACATTAATTGTTGAAGAAGACTGGTAGCCTGGAAATATGTGCTTACTGAGAGAGAATTAAATTGGGTCAAATCTTCTCCAACCAATTAGGTCCATGGCTTTCATTCAAGCTTCTCTGTAGGAAAAAAACAATAACAGCTAATTTTTGTAACTAGTGTTAATGCCTACATCTTGCATATGAATCATGATGTATGCAGTGACTTATGAACTAGAAGGTAA
>NW_008669825.1:82445-99560 GCF_000695815.1 Acanthisitta chloris | reverse complement strand
GCAGGAACTGAAGTTTTCAGCATACCTTGGGTTTGCCTATGCACTCATTTATAGGCCACTCAAAACCTAACTCAAGTACAGCCTGTTGTAGTTTTTCAACTCAATGAAAATGAAGGATGCACTTGGAATGTAGGTCCTTGATTTCCTGATCTACAATCCATCCTCACCCTAGTAATGTAGTCTGCATAAACTAAAATGTGAATTTCCATGATAATTCCTCCGTATCCTTTCAAAGTTATGAGGGAGGAAGACAAGTAGATTAACAATTATTTCCAAGCTGCATTATAGTGAATTATAACAATGTAAGTTTGTGGTTTGTGACCCATACTGAATTCTTCTACACTTTGAAAAGTCGTGTAAAGGAAAAGGTTTTCTTCAGCAAATATTACTCACACTGAGCACTGCATTTCTCTTTGACTTGCCAGAGGATACAGCACTGAGACTGTCTTAATGTGAAGTAGCTTATCATAACTCAAAAATAGAACAAGCAACCTTAACTTCAGCTATAGTCTGTGCATGCAGTGAGCTACTGCTGATTATCAAGTGTGATATAAATTCACCAGCTGCACTCTGAGTATTGCATAAAGACAAACCTTGGGATGTTACCATGTGTGATGTAAAGACTTAGCAAATCTTTATAACATCTTTAAGTTTTTTTGCCTTTTTTATCATGTAACATTTAACAGTAATGGCTTAATCATTCTTAACTGCTTGATATGTATTGAAAGAATATTAATTCTGATAGACTCGTTTGGTGTTAATATGGCTGCAATAGAACTTTAGTAGAATTTCCACTGAAACTCAGAATTAATTACCTGGTCCATTACTTTGAAGCTAGTACTCTGTTATGTAGGACCTGTTCTTATAGCTTTTATCTGAACAAAGCTCAATAAACTTCCATATAGTACATAGGGTATAAGTTGCATTCATATTGGTCCCAGTTAGGCCAAAAGTGTCAGAAAGTGACCCGATGAGTGGTGGGAACATGAGTTCTAAGGCAAGTATAAATTGCTCCAGTTTCTGGTGTCAGGTCCCCAAAGAATGTGCTACCTTTTAGATGCTGTAGTCATTTGTAACTACGCTTAAGAGGAAGGAAAGAAGTATGGACAAAGTGAAGTAATTTATCTAACAGAGGAGGGTTATTAATTGAGGTGATGTGGTCCTTTTTCCACATAAAAAAAATTCTTGATTGCACTTAAAATTCAACTACAGCCAAAAGATGCAAAGTTATTAAATAAAAGGTTACCAATCAGTCCTTCAAATCTCCACGGAACAAACAAAAAATATCTAAAGACCACAGCAAGTGATCTACTTATTCAGACAACGTCTGCTGACCTTCTTAACAGACTGGAAACTCTCAGATATTGATTACTGTTTTAAGAAAAGTGCCTTAAAAATCGCTTTGTATTTCAAAACATTTGTTGTCTTGATCTGCATTAGGATATTATGAATGGACAGTGTCTTGCTCTGGAATATGACTTTTTATTGTGTTATTCTGATAGAGCTTTTTAGCTTCTTAACAAGGTTATTTTAATGTGCCTTTATAGAGCTAAGGTTGATCCATTATTTCATAAAATAAGCAGGGGTTGTAAGCGACTTAGTTAATCATATTACCAGGAGCTGTACCATATCATAGAACTTTACAAGGTTTGAACCTGGGGGTCTGTGTAAAACCCCTGTGAATTCTCTTTCCTCCACTGAACATCTTGCATGCAGTAGCACATCCTCTAAGTCAGTACACTTAATCAAGGGCCAGTAATATGGCCCCTATTTTACTGGCCACTGACAAGTGCATTTTAGATATAGTTGAAGAGTATAAAGTATATTCTAAAACACATGACAAGTATTCCTATAATCTGCAAAGAATATAGACTATTCTTGCAATTTCTAACAAGTCAAATTGTATTTGCTGATGCAAATAAATTTTCAGAGTAAGAAAATGTCTCATCCTGCAGCTGCTTCAGAGAAGAAATTTTTTGGCTTACAAAAAAATCAATAGGGTTCTCAATAAATGAGACTGACAAATCAGCTGGAAACTGAAGAATAATAGAACAAAATTCAGTCAAACCCAGGCAAAGCACTGAGAATCTGTTAGCAAGCTTATATGTTCAGGGTTTAAAATATATCTAAAGCAGGATTTTTTCTTCCAAAATTAAAATAATTATATAGTCAAAATGCGGTTTTCATTCCAAAAAAAGTCTGAATTGAAATTTTCTGAGCGTACTTAAAATTTGTGCCTATGTATCCACAGAGTGGAAATTTAAGCATTAAGCTTTGAAGACCTGGAAGAAGATTTTTGTATTGCAACAAATCACAGAGGACTTTTCTAAAGCTAAGAGTGTATCTCATTCTTGAAATTAATCTTTGTGGATACTGAAAAGTTTTTCTCATAAACAGCAAAAATAATCTGTGTTTGCTTATAGTGGTTTGATACAGGTGTAATTTTATCAATAATTAATCAAAACCTTAAAGGAAAAAAACTATTTGTTACCGAGATGATTGCTGAGATGGTTTATAAATACTGTGAGTGAATGGATTCTCTGTAGAATCATCTAGGCTTTAAGGTAATATTTCTTTAAAAAGCATGCATTAATCAAAAATCTACAATAACAGTAAAAGCATCATGGCACTATACCTCTCCCACAATTTGATGAGTACAGCCTACAATTTTAGAAGAATTTTAGAACTGCTGAATTAGTGAGTACATCAGTGTATGCAAAACCTGTAGGGCTATTTATGTATCTCCCTGACTAGAGATGATGAAGGGTTATTAAATTCTGAAGAACATGACTCAGAAATGTGCATCTCAAAGAAGAGGATGTGTATAGGACGTTGAAAAGTGAAATATTCCTAAATAGAAGAACTAAATAAACAAACAAACAAAAACAAACAAAAATCATTTGTGAATGTCAGAACATCAAAAAACAGAGATTCTAAGAAATATTCTCAAAGTCAAATAAAAGTGATTCAGAGCAGCTGGCAAAGGCACTGGATGACATGGTGTGGGGCAGTACTTCTACCAGGACAGAGAGACCCTCCCAGATCATGCAAATACCTGGAGAAAGCTTGGATCTGGTGCCAACAGGGAGTGCAGATCACAAGAACACAACTAGGTGCCCTGTAGAGCACTTTTGTCAGGAATACCTAAAAGTGCTAAGAAAACTTAGGCAAGAAAATGCATAGAGGCATTTAGGCAGATATTTAAATTGCAAAAATCATTTAGGAGGTGTTTGGGGGCAACATGGTATTACAGGTTGTAGCAAGCTGGTCTGAATAAATTTTTAGTGAAGGTGAAGGAATGCAGGTCTGAGGAAGTGACACTGTCACTGCTTCACTGAGTAATTAAAAAGTAGGTGCAGCTCACTGGGTGACTCAGTTTCCCTGTCATAAGACAAGTTCCAATAATTTCAGGCCTCTTTATAAAATACTTTGAAATATATGAACAAAGATTGCTATCAAAGAGCTCTATCATTAAGAATGATGACCTCAGCTAAAAATAATTTTGGTCTTAATAATTTCTCCTAAATTTATTGAAATAAATGTTTTGTGTTTCATCAATAGACAAAACATGTCATACTGTGTTCATAAATCAAGTACTGTGTTTAGGTTTTCTAAAAGCTCTAGTTAAGTGAGGACAGAGTTTGTGTGCTCTGCAGATGTATGTGATCATAATATTTACTGGTGATATAAGCTTGGCTTTGATTCTCTGCATTAACTTTATCAATGCAAGATAACAAATGACTGAATGTAACTGAAAGCTTAGCTAGGACGGCAGTGTTGGCTGTATGTCTTCTGATTGACCTCATAAACAAATCAGCATTTCTCCCTGGTCAAAGCATTCTCTGAGACTGCTAATCATCACAAAAGAATTATTATACTTTCATTCCCAACTCAGACAATCCATAAATTACGGCAGAACTGATTCTCACACCATCAGTGGATATAAAAGCAGTTTCAAGAATGTATGTTCATTACCTGTGTGCTGCATCGTCTTGTGTGGCAATTCAGTCCACCCACCAGTACCAGTGGGAATGTGCTCGTTAGTTAATATAGATTAGATTGCCTATTTTCTGAGGAAAGATATAGAATTCTTTCCTCTTCCTTTTTAGTAGTCCCAAAGGCATCTGTGCAGGAGATACTCATCAACACAAGCACAGCTGAGGCAATGCTGGCATATAGCTGCAGAGAAGAAAGGAGTTTTGGAGGTAGCAAAGAGCCTGGAATTCTTGAGGCTAGAGGTGTCAGATACATGTCAGCTGGAGAGGGAATTTACTGTGGAATGTCCAGGTGACCACAGTCTCCTCCCTGTGCTGTCAGCAGTGACATGGAATAAACTCCAACAAGAAAACCTCTTGGATTTTCCTCTAGTCTTGAGGCTACTTTGGCTTATGCTGAAGGTCTCTGGGTGTCAGGCACCCTCCCCAGTGCTGTTCACATGTGTTGTATGGTTTGCTCTTCATAAAATTATACACGTACAGAGTAACTATGCTTGAGATTGGTCAGATTTTAAATAGACTTACTCCTTTCAATAATCAATTAGGATAAATTTTAGCAAGACTTAGCAGGAAGGAGTTAAGCAAATTAGAAGTATTCCCAAGATTTTACTTCTGTTCAACCATAATTAAAATCAAACAATAGTGCAAAAATAGTTTGGGAATATCATACAATGTAGCTCTGAAAAATCCCGGGAGGAAGTTATAAATGCTTCCAGCAAACAAAATAAAAAGAAACATTAGTCAGTTGCAAGCCTCATTTCCTCAACGATGGGAAGTAACAATGCCATAAATCATGAGTTACCTGAAGTCATAGGAACTTTTGTGCCATGGGCCTTTTGATAATCTTTACATTTACCATCATGGGAATATTTGTTGAATAAATATTTACTAGACCAAACACACTATTTCAGTACAACAGACATTTTTTGTAAACAGCACTGAAAAATGACCTGCACATGCTAGGGGCTTTCAGCTAACTATCATTTATTATCAGATGTGCAGATTAATTCTGTAATAAAGGATGTGTGAGAAAATACACCTCCTAGTAAGACAAGAAGATGTTCATTACAAAGACTTAAATTTTAATTTAATACTTTGAACTGGAAATGCACCTCATGTTCATGTAACTTTTGGTGTTCCATTCTGTAGCTGCCAGAAAAAAGGAAGGAGGACACTGAGCAATGAACCTCAGTCAACCCAGGCCTCACCCTGCACAGCACTGGAGTACTTTGGTCAGAAAGCATTATGAGGACCAGACTGCAGTCACGAATGCACTTTGCAAGCCTCAGGGTCAAGTTATTTTGTTCTGTCACTAATATATTTAATACTGTTTCAGTTTAAGCATAAATATCCACAAATATTTGTGCCTTCTTAAATTTCACAGAACTTGCTCAATGTGGGTGAGCTTTTCTAAGTTCTCTTTTTGAAGGAAAACCAGCTACAACAGCAATGTCAGGTTTTTTGAATAAGGAGTTCTGGACTGGAGTCATAGTAATAATTACAAGCAATTTTTATAGATTTCTTTTATGCCAAATAGTTCACTTTTATATTTTATACCAACTTGCCAATACAAACAGAAGCAGAGCAATTCCTAGGATGGAAAAACTGCTATTCTATGGAAAACAGCTTTTATTGCTATGTGAAAAACGGAAAGGTAGAAACTAGAATGAGAAAATATTTGGCTCTCTGCAAGGCTGGTGCTTAAAATGTGATTATCCATTACTTCTGAAGGTAATGGGAATTTCTCTCAGTTTGACTCCAGGGTTAATATATTAACTCTGATTGCTGCTGTTAGGTGTAGTCCAGGGAAGCAAAGAAGGCAGGTGATGTGTTCAGGGATTCCCCTCCACACCCATACCCAGCAGCACCATGCAGCAGCAGCCTGATCCCAATGCATGAGGAGGAACCTGCTGGAGGCAAAACAGTGGCCTCAAAGTGTCTGAGGTACTTGGGGGAACTGGTTTGGTGTCCAGGCCCTGCCATCCTGGGTCAGCTCTGCTTGCCTTCCGATGGGTTATTAGACCAACAGCTGAGTCTTTGGCCAGTTTTAAAAATCAAAAGATATTAATCAGAAGGTATATGTTTGTGGGCATCAATAAATAAAGTATTATCATAGATACTATTAATGAAAAACTGAATAAATTGTTAGGTTATGATTAGCTCTGACAAACCCAATGTCATAATGGCTTTTGGGAGGTGATTGATTTTATTCCTATGTTTTCCACCCAGAGCTATGTGACTCACAGACCTGAAAAAAGTAGGAGTTAAAAAAGAGATTTTTTCATATGAGGAATATTTCAGAGCATGTTTTGGGGCTTTCTTCTAGTATTTCTTCAGTCCAACCCTTAAAATATCAGTTTCTAACATGACCTATAGTTAGAGGATTCTGTGATATTTTGGGGCTCTGTTGAATCCAAAATTGTGTCTCTTGAGGAGGATAATTCTATAGGTGACAAAGTAAGATAATGTCACAAGAAGAGTCATAATTAGCATGCAAATGTTTATTATACATTGACAGTCATGAGCTGAAGAACTATCTGAACTGTAACTAGATACTTGACAAAATTTCAGTGAAATAAAACAAGTGATTTTTAAACTTTTTCAGTTAACAGTGAGAAGCAAGTGTGTGATTTTTGTACAAATGGATCATGTTTAAAGGATTCAAATGAAGAGACACTGCAAAACCAAAGAGAACTAAAGTAAAGCATCAATGAACATGAAAAAATACCCTTTGTAATGCTAGGGTTCAGGATTTGACAGAAAGTGGATAAAATCTATCAGAGATTAAAACTGACACAGAGTTGAAAAACCAGATTGCCTGTGGCAAACTCTGGAAGCAGGCTTGTTCACATGGAATGGGAATATTACATGAAGGTATGACAGGCCATGTTTTATTGGTCCATTAACACATGCCTCAGGTATGTTTTCAGGCAGGAGGCCACAGGCTATTAATTGATATATTTTGCAGTGGTTTAGCCTTGAAATACCAAAAACTATTCTGTGATCAGTCAGAGAAAATAAATCACAAAAATTCCATTTTAGGAAGATGTGACATAATCTAAAAGACAAAATAAATAACAAGTAAGAAACAGAGAGAAATGACTACGTGTTTTCTTTTGCCTGAGGAGTTAGTAAGGACTCCCTTACTAACTCCCTTGGAGCTCCTTGAACACAATATGTCATGTAGAAAATAAAATGAAATAAAGACATATAAATCAAACTTTGCTTGACCTACATTTTATTAGGATCAGGTAATCTGCAAAGATCCCAGCTGAGTTTAAGTAATTTCATTATATTCTTTCTTTCCCTTGAAAATGTTACAAATATTGGCGTATTTGTAGACCTGTATTGAGGTCTAGAATGAAAGACTGCAAAACTACTCTATCCACAAGTTTTCTCTGTTTAGCACTTGTACCTAGGAACAGTGTCTTGTAATTTATAGAAGCAATTAATCACAATACAATTGAAAAGTAATTATGAAAGCTGAGTCATGGTATGTGGGAAAAGCAGCTGTGGTTTGCAGGAAAACTAAGGACAATCTCTCATGTCCAACAATCCCACTTGACAGAGTCAGAGTTGGCTGAGGAAGTGCTTCATTTTTTGCCAGAGTAGCTGCCTGTCGACCTCAACATCCATGGGTGAATGCCTTGGTAGCGGATCTTCACTTTCCTGTTTTATTCTTCTGCTGAGAATTTCCATCTTAAAGCATTTAATTTTGCATATTTTACCTTCATTGCAGTTCAGAGGTTTTGTTTTCCTTCCACACAAATGAGAAGTTACTTTCTTCCCTTTGCCCTAATGTCTTTTCTCTGTGAAATTCAAATAAAATGATTGTTCTGCTTGCAACTTTTGTGGCTTACAGGACCATCCTAAAGTTCAAAGGCTTCACATAAGAACCATTTTTAAAGAGTAAAATCCTTTCAAGGGATTGAAAAATGTTATTCTCAGTATAGAAGAATAAGGAGAAGGGCTCAGAGGTTCAAGGTGAAGAAACTGGAAAAGGAGAGGACAGTGAAGCTATTATGCATAATATTAGATAAGAAACTTTACAAAAGATGTTGCAAATATGAGCAATGCATAGGAAAGGATAGCAGGAGTTGCCCAAGGAGAAGAGGATAAACAGAACAGATTCTCCAGGGGGAATAAAATGATGACAAAATAATTCCACAGATTAAGGGGGTAAAAGAACCTCTAACAAAATGTTGAACTTGAAAGATGGCTTCTGATCCTGTGGCCAGTCACATTGCTCTTGGTTGGCTCATAGTCTGTGGATCTAAATTTGAAACTGACAAAAAGATCTTTGGAAATCCTTTGGAGACTGTAAACTCTTATGTTTGTCCATAGTAGTTGTCATTTGCACTGGAGAGAACCATTGTTCAAGTGCATCCTTTGTTTACATTCCCATATAGTTGTGTGTGCTTAGCTATACATGCTTTCTAAGGTTTTTATTCTTCCCCTCCTAAATCTAGATTTTTCTATAGTCTTCTTTGCCATGTATATAATGTTTCAAAATCTACCTTTGTAATATTCCCTCTCTTCTTATGGAGGTTTGTATTTTAGTGCCATTTAGCATAAAGCAGAAAAGCCATTAATATACTGCATATTTCTTCCAGATCATTAAAGAAGTTAGTGAAGACTGGAATCACCACACATCTCTGCTGTTCCAAGCTAAACACTTCCTTCCAATTCATCATCTTATGTTCTATTACAGCACTTTATTTAGCTCTTCAGTCCATTCAAAATTCATGGAAATTTTTCAGCCAAGATTAATTTTAGGTGTAGAAATTTGTAAAAGAGTGTATTATATGATTTGCATTATGATTACAATATTTCCTTCATTCACAAGTCTGGAAATTTTATCCATTCCAGCAATCAAGTTTCTCTAGCAAGTGCTCACCATTCACACTCATTGTCTGGATAAGCTCCTTTTCCCTGCCCTTCCCACCAACCTTCATTTTAACTTCATTGCCTTTCATTGGCTGAGGTGCACCACTTTCTGGTGCACATATTTTCTATGTAATTTAGTAATTGTACCTGGAAATAAATATTTTATTTTTTATTATCCTGCAGTCCCAAAGTGAGGTTTTCTTGTTATTTCATTTGGTTTTCAGTTCTTGAAACCAAACCTAATATAATACATCATAGAATTGAAGGTCTCTGGCATTGGAAATACTTCTGTTTTTTTAAAAACTCAACTACATTGCAAATGCATTTATTTCATATATTTTTTGTTGTTGCTGTTCAGAGAAATTCAAAGACAAAATTAACTGATTCCATTTAACTTTAATCTGGTTTATTTTGGTCAATTTTTTAAAAGACAAAATGTTAAATCAAACATTTACTCAATGTTTTTCATGCTTTAAAATCCCTAAACAGTTTCTAATTTTAGTGTCCTGAAACTAGTCATTTAGCAGTGCACATCCAATTTATTTCTTAAAGCTAATTTTATATTTTTTAGAGCGCTAATTTTCTTATGTTCTATATGATGGAAATATTCAAAACGTAGGTACTGCTATAGTTCAACACATTATTTCAGTTCAAATATTCTGAAAATATTTGAAACAAATATTAATTAAATAAGGGAAAATTTTATCAGTACCTTTTCCAATATATAATATATAAGATGAGAGGTATGCCAAGATTAGATGACAAGAGAGTATGTGAGTATGTGTGAAAGACTAGGAGACAAATCAGAGCCAGAAAGTTATTATTAAAACACAGGTACTTCTTTTTCTAAGTGATGCCTTTTCACTGGGTGACACAAATAATTTTCTTGCTTGATGTATTGTACTTTTTTCCCTCGCTTGAACTGATAGTTGATATTGCATTCCTTTGTAAGCTATTATTTCCCAATACAGCCTAGCAATGTTTCTTCATCAGAGTATGCCATTCCCTGCATGGATGCATTGGTAAATAGCTTTCTAATCAATTTAAAATGGCAAAATATCATTTAGGAAACAGCTAAAATCAATGTATATGATACAAAGGAGCTGTCCTTGAAATAATTGCAAGAAAAAAAATTATTAGTAATCTGATGGCTTAGTTTCTGTATGTAGTTAGTTTATTGTGATCTTAAAACAAGAACTATTAAATCAACAGAAACCCCCTACTGATTTTACTAACTATTTTACTGGGTTCTGTATGACGAGTGAAAATTGAATGTCTATTATCCTCTGGCAAGACAGCATTTAAAACTTCAAAGCATAAATGCAATATGCTCATAGTTATCACCAAACAATAGATTATATACAGCTCAAAGAGGAAAAACTCCAACAACTCTGTATTAGTGAGGTGCATCACAAAGGCATTAAACAAGACAGCTTTATGGGTTTGAGAGAAACTTTTCTTCCAAAGTCATTAATTATGCTGAAGTGTTATGCAAGTATCATTTCAACTTGAAATATCTTTGAGCTTTCCAGTATCTTCCATTATCACCTTGATTTTAGGCTAGTTTGTTTATCATTTTAACATGTATGGGAGTATGTTGGTGGAAAAACTGTCAGCACAGATGTACTTTCTAAAAGTAAGAGCTGCAGTAGATTACTTAAGTACATTTTAGGCCCTTGATCTACCCAGAATGACATTCAACAGCTGTTAGGTTGCAGATGTTCCACATACGTTTCCTGGTCTGCAGATAGAAAGATTGCTTTCCATTCCAAGCAAGAAGCACCACTTTCCTAATACCTGTTACAGTAAAGCTTATTATGCCTCAATATGTCCTCAGAGTAGCTCAAGGACACATATTGCAGCAATCTGTATGATCTAGATAATTAAGGATAACTTGGCAGCAGTTTGTCTCCTGGAGGATGGACTGAGAAATATCTGTGTTGTGAGAGCTCCTAGCAATTAAGGAGTTTAAGATTTACGTTCTTGTATAGATAACCCAATTCCTTACACTTTATGCCACATCGTATGGATTCTTAAGATATCGAGTCTTTCTTTTCCATTGGTCTGGTCATTTAGTCAATCCAGGGCAGGATTTGGTGTCAAATACAACCAAATTAGAAAAGCAGCCTTGCACTGCTGGCTGGTATGCACTGTAGGTTAAGGGACAAACTTTTCCTCTGTCTCTTTTTATAAGTGGTAGCTGTATTTTTCTGACTGTAGTCTGACCACCCAGGGAAGCTTTGATGAATAGTATTTCTGTATATAGTTTTATCTGGAAAATTAAATAGACTCCTTTATAAACCAACCAAACATCCAGTCAGCTACAGACCATGAACAAAGCTGATCTTTAGAGAGCTGTTTTTCAACAGTGATAAACTTAAGATCACTCCTCTATCCTATAAGCCTTAAGGTGGATAATAAAAATGACAGCTCATTTTCTACAGCATCAATTAGGAATCCCAAGCATATTTTTCCTTTGTTGTGACTGTTATTAAATTGAATAGACTACTTAAAGCAATGGTACAATCCAAAGTTCAAGTATTTGTTTGGAAGTGAGGCTGTGCAAATAACTAAGTACAAATTAAAAGTAATTTGTATGGAAACAATTTTTCAGAACTAGATTTAAGTGATAATTTAATATATAATTCTGGATCACCCCAAAAAACCCCAGCTGATGTATGAGACAAAGCTTAGGTGAGACTCCTGCTTACAGAGCTACAAAGAAAATGTGGCAGTGGAACAGACTCCTCATCAGCCCCTGAGGGTCATGAGACATGCCTTCAGAGAAGAAGCATTCTGATAGAAATGGGGTTCATCCACAAGTAGTTCAGGAGATGATAAAATTGCTGGTGGATGTTGACCAGCATGTCCCCCTGAGGTGAAATATCTTAATGCACCAGATGAAATACCTTAATACACCATGAAATTGTTAAGTTCTATTAACATATTTATAAAACAGAATTTAAAAATTCAGGTTTTAGTTCTACTCCTCCTTTTACTATTGCTCATAACTGTTATGTAGTGCATCCATTTATTTTGAAACTCAAAATGCAGAGAACTTTTATAAAACTTAAACTTGCAATTACAAAGTTATGTTGAACTCCTTAAATCCACTGCCAGTTGTCCATACGATCACAATCAAATCCAATTCTACAACTAAATTATATTCTATTAACAAATTCCTGTCCAACTCTTACTTTGTCCAAGAGGCCACATCTACCATCAGTTATAGCTTTGGTAACTCAGAACAGGTATGAAGATATCTGTCCATCAAAGAGAACAGGATGTAGGGATAAAAACTGCTCTCAGTAATAAGAAGTGAAGGAAATTGATATGATATTCCCACCCATGGACATAAGGTTTATTTCACTACTCACAATTTCTCACTAAAAGCTTTTGCTATCAGATGTTGTCATGATGCTTTATTATGACATAAATCATTCACCTACTAACAAAAAATGATCTATCCTCAATTCTCCAGAGCTTACTGTTACTATCGGAACACCTTTATACATATGTGCTGAGAAGAACACACTTTTTGGAGGCTAGAATTTCACAGAATCACAGAATGGGAAAGGTTGGAAGAGACCACAGTGGGTTATCTGGTCTAAGGAACCTGCTGAAGCAGGGTCATCTTAGAGCACATAGCACAGTGTTGTGTCCAGATGCTTCTGAAATATCTCCTGTGAGGGAGACTCCACAGCCCCTCTGGACACTCTCTTCCCATGTGCAGTCACTCACACAATGAAGAAGTTCTTCCTCATATACAGGTAGAACTTCCTGTGAATCAGTTTCTGCCCATTGTCTCTCGCCCCATTGCTTGTCACCACCAAGGAGAGCCTGGCTCCATCCTCTTGACACTCCCACTTCAGACACTTAGAAACATCAATGAGGTCTCCTCTCGATTGTCTCTTCTTGAGGTTTAACTGCCTGAGTCTGTCCTTGTGAGAGATGCTCGAGTCCCTTAATTATCTTTGTCACCCTTTGCTGGACCTGCTTGAGGAACTTCATGTCTTGTACTGAGGAGCCCAGAACTGGACACAGTTCTCCAGATGCAGCCTCACTAGGGCTGAGCAGAGGGGCAGGATCACCTACCACGTCCTGGCAATGTTTTTGCTAATGCATCCCAGGATACCTTGGCCACAAGGGTACACCACGCAGAACTTTGAAACAATACTATCAATTCACCTCAGTTCTTTCAAGTTGCCAATACTTCCAGAATTTTTAATAATTAACATTTTATCTAGTTCTGAGTGGTGTGCACTGGAAGAATGTGACAAAATTACAGCCAAATACAATTCTAGAGTCTGAATGGTCATAAAGCTTATTCTACTTATGCCAGTCTTAGAAAATGGTCTTTAAAAAAATTACAAACCAGGTATTGGTCTCATTCAATGACATTTAAAATTACACAACTACATCTTCTCAGTACAAGGGACTGTAACACATTATGAAGTAGACAGATGCTTGGAAGAAATATGCAGAGGTGTAAGTAACTTGTCATGGACCAGCACAAACCCTGTGGATAGTGTTCTGCTTTGCTAGTAGTAGAGTGATGTGATGCACCACAAATGAGTAGCATATGCAGACAGACATTCAGTTAATCAACGCAGCAGCTCCATTCTGGATTTAAACCATTCTCCTCTTAAAAAAACCAACCAAACACAAACAGAAAAACATCCCTTGCCCCAGAGCCAAATCATTATTTTTCTATCAGCCTGTTGATAAATAAATCAGCATAATTATTCCTTAACACAATATTTGAAGATTGTGAATCCAACAAGAACTTCTTTAAAGAAGGCAATTTGCAAGTTTTTCTTTCTTTTAATATTATTAGTCTGTGCTAACACTTTCTAATTATTTTAAACTGCCCAGTTTGCTGATTTTAACTCTTCTAGTTAAAACGTATCACTTTAATTACATACAACACTAGTTCTCTAAAATACAGGTTGCAACATTGTAAAGTATCAATAATTTCAGCCATATCATTTCTTTTGAAAAAGAGATTAAATATTCCTCTAGATTCCTGATTATTTTAAAGAAACCGTGGCTATGCAGGAGACACAGGCTTTGCTAATAATCACTTTAGAATAGAGTCCAATGAATATTTGCATACAAACATAGTAATTCAGAAAACACTATATAACCGCATTAAACAACTCATCCAATTTGGATGGGCAAAGTTAATTTAAGCTAAGGAACATAAAGCACTTGTAAGTATCTAAAAGAGAGAATTGATCAGCAGACCCAAACACATTTCACATTTATCAATAACACATTGCTTTCCAAGGTTGAATGTTCAGGAAATGGAGTAGTCATTTTATTAATTAGATCCAGTTCCTCTTCATGGCTGTTGATTATCCTTTACTTAGAAAGAGAGAACACTAGGCAGTTACAAAAGAAATTAATCACGCAAATGTCTCAATTTTATATATTATCAATTACTCTGCCTACTTTTTCCCTTGGACCTACCACTTAATCTTATTTATACTGTTTTGGTGTTGTGCCTTGATCTCAGATACTGCATGATCAGTTTTCAGGATCTATTTACCAACAAAGCTTTCTTTAATCAAATTTTTCATAAGCACAAATAGTCAGAAGATATTTCCAGTAATAAATGCTGTACTTCCAGTTAGATTAGTTTTGTACAGCATGTAATAAACTGGTTTTATTGTGATTAGAAAAGTAGTTTTACTAGGATTTTCAGTTTCAATGTCTTATCTCATTCATCAAAATCTTGTTGACAAAAGAAGGGAAAAAGTAATCAGGAAATCTTGAGGCACTCTCACTGTCACATGTTCCTGCCAATCAAGGTAATCCTGTAGATAAGCTGGACAATAAGAATGTAAACAATTTCTTTGTTCACTACTAATATGCACATTTTAGATAGCAGGACCTCAGCACAGATGATACCAAGTCAATTTTTGATCCTAGTTCCCACACAAACAGCATAACGGTGCTATGTTTTCTACTTCCAGTCTTTTTCATAATTTGGTCTATCATTCAAACATCAGCAGTCCACATAAATACAATGAACCATGAGTGTGGAAACCAAGTTTGGTTCGTCTTGCTGTTTAGAACTAATTTTGCCTTGCTATTTCTCTGTGGAGGCACTATGAAAAACATATATGTTCCTTCGTGTACCCAGCCATGCTAGACAATATGCAATATCTCTATTTTTAAAATGGTTGCCTTTATTTCATTGAATCACTCTCTACATTTAATGATAGTAAAATTATTTTAGATTCAGCCTTAACACAAAAACTTTTTCCACAAAGAGAAAGATATTTTTCTATCATTTGCTAACACTAGCCTTTTGTAATGTGTGGGAATATTTTTTGCCACCCCAGTTCAAGTGGTGAATTTGATTTATACTTTGATAATCACTAGGAGTTTTAAACACATTAAAATTTTAATAAGAACTAAGAAAGGCATGAAGTTAGAAACAAAGAAAGTAGAAATGACAAATCCTCTCACTTTTTATCTACTACACAACTTCTAGGTTTGCTCAAGCTGAAAAACTGATATAAGCTTGCCTGGATGGGGGGATGTCTATATAAAAATCACTTTTTGTAGCATCTATTCAAAAGTTTCAAACAAGGGATCTTCATTTTTTCATGGATGTTTTACTAGAAATATATTACATCTATTATATTTACAGAAAAATATTTTAAAAATCAATATTTATAACTCTTAATATTTATGGTACCAAGAGTTTGTGATCTGAAAGTCAAACAATTTAAATTATATTCAATCCTGGAATATTAAATATATAGGAAGATTTTTAGTGAGTGTTCAGTTTTTTATGCATAGTTCCAAGTATGAAATTGATATAAAATCAGTGTGAAGATCGACATTTGCTGTAGGTTTGTTCCACAGCAGTTAGCTATGTTTTGCCTTATTTGGGAATTAAACCTAAAAAATAAGGCTGAAAAGCACACAGAGGATATTAAATGGTGACTACCACTTCTGCCAATGGAGAACTATAAAATTAAAATAAAAGGTATCTAAAGAAAGTAAATAAAATTGGCTTCCAACCCATTAAAATTAAATAATTCTAATTTTCTCTCCTTGATTGTTTTTGAGTGCAATGTAATTAAAAAATGATAGGTCATGAAGTTTCATGAAATGCTTTGATTTTATTTCATGTGGTTGTTGGTTAGAATCCAAATCAAGAAGCACCATCATCTTTGCTACCAGTCTCATCAAAGGTAATCTCTTAAATCAGATTGAGACATTGCAAACTACTTTTCTTCTTCCTGTCCTGCAGTTCTTTCATAGCTAAACAAAGATCTTCTTTCTCTTCAGATATCAATGTAGCATCTTTCAGGGTGATTACATTTTATTAAAAAGCAATTAAAACAAAAAAACAGCAAACTGCATGTTTAATGAAGTAGAGAATAAATATTTTAATGATGATTTACATTTCTCATGTACATTTTAGCTAGAATAATCCCAAAGTACTTTAAACTATGCTTTTTAACATACTGGGATTTGCACACTAATGCATTGATTATGATTCCATAACTAAAGGCTAGAATTTATCCTCTTCTTTATGTATTAATTATACTGTGTGTCATCCCTAATCTTACAGAATTTATTCTTAGAGAATGAGACAATGTATTTGAAATGGATTTTTCTGAACATTTTTGTGAACCTCAGAATTTTCTATTACTGCCATTAATAGATTGTTTTTAAAAATTTCAATTAAACTAAGCTACTAAAGTGATAATTGGTTAGTTTGCTGTGCTTGTGTTTAGGGCAGGACAGTTCTTCAAGGCATTTTTAGTAAGCTGACCTTGTGATATCAGAAGATTCTTTTCCACTCTAATTTCATGCTGCAATATTAGAGTTTAGATTGAGTCAGTGTGGGGAAGACTTCTTATAGTTTGAGTACAACAATTAAAAAAACATTTCCCATTAGGAAGGTTTTCCTAACATCTAACTTAAATGTACTTTGCTGCAGTTCAAGTCCATTACTTTCCATCTTATTCTCTAGACATGGAACCACTTATTCCACTTTTTGTGTGCAATGGCTTTTTCTGTGCCTGAGGGCCAGAGTGTACATCCTTTAACAAAGTTATTTCAGCTGTTCATAAGGACTCTGTTTTTTTTTCTCTCTTCTACAGTTTCTTCAACTGGTCCACATAGTACTCCAGCTATGGAAATCCTGTTTCTGAGTATAGATGGTGGACCCTACAGGTAATGTTCCAGTTAACAATTGTGCTGACAA
>NW_008669825.1:78497-82430 GCF_000695815.1 Acanthisitta chloris | reverse complement strand
TTCAGCAGAAGCATCTGTTAAAATCTCTGCCTGGTTCCAAGAGGCTGTAAAGATTAGAGGTGTGAGGCACAGAAAATGGACAATCGAAAGAGGAGTCACCATGTGAAAAACAGAAAGTCAAACTTGCTTTAAAAAGAAGGAGAACATCCTGCACACCTCTCTTGAAAAAAACCCCGATTTATATTGATATAGCATTTGCTGCTACTTTTAAATCTCAGATATGGATATTATTTTTGATAATAGCAAGATATTGTGTTTGATGTTCTACCAGTGATAAATCATAAACCTCAGTGTTTTTTCTTCATATTTTTTCAGAATTCATTGTTCTCCATTCTTGCCCAAGGTCACAGTGTCGTGTCTGTCCCTATTGCTCTTCTGTCTCATTTCTTTCAGACCATTTTTCCAACTTGTTCACATCATTTTGATTTTAAACCTCATATATTTTAATTTTCTTCAACACCATTAGGTAACTGCTATCTACAAATCTCCATCTCCTGTGTACTAAATGAAAATATTGAACTAAACTACATATCCACTTTGCAAGTGAACCATTGATAATTGGACCTATAGTACAGTTTTTCAGTGTTACAATAGTGAATGAAAGCAATGCTTCATTTAGGTGCAGTCAGTCTATTATTAGGTTGTAAAGTTTGTGTTTGCCAGAACCTGATTGCTAATTTCCAAGGTGTTTAGCCAAATCCATGGTGCACAGGTAAACTCAATGATTATGCAATATAGTATGTTTTTATTTCAGAATAAAGGTATAGGTTTCATTTTTTACATAACAGTACAATAGCTTTTATTGCAAGACAAGATGTCTTTTCTCCAATAGCAAATTAAGACTACATAGACATTTAGGAATTGGAGAGGAAACAAAGCATAAAAAAAGATATTTACTTAGCTTATATCAGTAGGAGACTCTAGTAGAGAGAATGCCACTGCTTAAAGAAATATTGACAAATTTATTGTCCTCTTTCTCTATATTTTTCACTAATTTATGCTCTGCATTGTGTATTCTCTCACTATACATTCCACACTGTTGCAATACATGTTACATTCTTGTGGAAAAACAAGGAAACTGCAGTGGCTGAAAATTAGTTAAGGAAAGGAAGAAGGCTAGAATCTCGTAGTAATATCAATCAAAATACTTTAATACAACCTTAATGAACAATAACATTTTTACTCCATGTAAAAATTGGCGCACCATCTCTGAGCTTAACTTCCTTTAGGAAAATTCTATTTTTGATTGAGAAAACAAATTCAATAAGAATTATCATTGATTACTTGAAAAATAATTACCTGTCTTTCACAAATGTAAACATTTAGCCCAATTAATATTATTTGAACATGAACCAATGATGTAATGATTTTGTTTGGTTTTCATTACTGACATTCCTTTTGACTGTCTTTTTTTGTTGAATAATTCATTGTATATGACATTCCAATTAGTAAACAATAAATTCAGTCCAAGAGCGAAAAGTAAATTACATTTTCTGTACTATTCACATCTCTTTGCAAACCAGCAACAAGTCATCACTTAAGACACTGTTCTGGAAAAGATGCTACAGGATGATGGTTCATATAGTTAATCCATAATACATGGAACCCAGCTTTGTTCAAAGCCACCCTTTTGAATTAGCAACTGACAGAATGAATACAAATGCTTAGAAGACCTTACAAAGAAATTTTTTTTCCAAATTCAATTGAATTATGCAGGAAATTACAGCTGGGAAGTTGGCTAGATAAACAGATGTGCTGGTTTGAGCTGAAGTAGAGTTACCTTTCCTCACAGAGGCTAGTATGGGGCTATGTGTGAGTTTTGTGCAGAACACAGAGTTGAAAATGCAGAGATGTTTTTGTTGTTGCTGAGCAGAGCTTACACAGAGTCAAGGCCTTTGCTGCTTTCCATACTGCCACACTGGTAAGGAAGTTGGGGATGCATGGGAGACTGGGAGGAGACACAGCTGGGACAGGTGGCCCAAACTGACCAAAGGGATATTCTATACCATATGACATCATGCTCAGTATATAAGGTGGGAGGAAGAAGGAGGAAGGGGGGACATCTGGAGTGATGGCGTTTGTCTTCCCAAGGAACCGTTACGCGTGATGGGCCCTGCTCTCCTGGAGATGGCTAAACACCTCCTGTCTGTGGGAAGCAGTGAATTAATTCCTTGTTTTGCTTTGTTTGTGTGTGCAGCTTTTGCTTTCTCTGTTAAACTGTCTTTATCTCAACCCATGAGTTTTTGTAGCTTTTACCCTTCTGATTCTCTCCCCCATCCTGTTGGTGGGGGAGTGAGTGAGTGGCTGCGTGGTTCTTGGCTGCTGCCTGGGGTTAAACCACGTCAACAGATCACAAATCCAAGTCAGTTTGTTTTGATTATTAAATCAGTTCACAACTTTTCCAGATCAATCAAGACCTTTTAAAAAACTTTCTAAATGCAAAACAAAGTTATTTGTATTTTGTTATTTTATTAGTTTATTTTTTCATTATCAAGTTATTTTATCTCCTAAATCAGCCTTGGTTCTACCATTGGTTTAATTTGAAATTGTATTCTTTATCACAATATTACATTTAAGACTATCTCTATGTATTAAAATAAGGTATTCATCTAAGCTGCCTCTAGCTATTTCAGTTGCAAATAGCATAATTATCTGTCACATTTCAGTGTGTTTGTAATGATAAGGCTGATCCAAACGGGAACTAATGCACTACCTGGATGTCTTTCCAAAGGAGAAACAATGACGAAAGAGAATGGACCATGCACAAGGAATAGATCCTGCTACCCTCACACATGAATGACATTTCTGCCTTCAAGCTCTCTTGCCTACTGCTCCTTGTTCCTCTAAACCTACCCATCTTTAGTTTCATTCTATTTCATCATTTTCCTGCCAGGAAAGCCTTAGGGGAAATAATTGCTGCCTTTTTTCCTATGCTCTCTTTGCAGTGAGCTCACTGTCTTTGAATATCAGGAGGGTCAGCACTGAAAACATAGGATAAGACAAACTCCCTTCAGTTACCTTGAGAAAGCTTGTCTTCAGCCATCCAATACAGACTGCTGTGGATGATATTGTTCTGACAGCTTGACACATTAACCTGTGTTTCTATAGTCAAAACAATTTGGAAGACCAAAATCACTGTTGCCTTAGTTCAATGCAGTAAAGGTATCTCCACATTTCAGGAGTATTCTTATCATTTATTGTCTTCAAAAATATATTATTTTTTCTTCTTATAGGTGCAGCTGCATATCTTTGGACCTTTAGAAGTAAATTCATTGCTTTAATTTTGGCTGAGAAACTGTATATTGGGATATGGACTGGACCCAAAGCTGCTAAGGCAGCTTAAATTGCTGTATCTCATACCACAGCTGCAGTACGGCCCTGCCAGCCAAAGCAGTGCTTCTCAGGTACACCAGGTTCTGCAACTCAAATTACCTCCTTGATAATGCAGTTTTAAGAGGCCTGACATGTATGATTTTAAGACTACTGATATTTTGTTCTCCTCATTCATTTTTGCTGTATCTATTGCAGGATGAATTTGTTCTGGTCTTTTTTACAGCAAATGTATGGAAATTGTCTGTAAAATCACAATTCCAGCCCTGCGCTGCACTGAAGTCGGAGGTACTGGACAGAAGGAAATAGTCCATATGGAAGAAAATGCTTTCCTCAATCATGCCACTGTTTTTGACCAAGCTGGCACCTACTGAAGAGATGATTTCTTATCATTACCAAGACACTAGGAAGTGTCACCTTCTATTAAGCAATTCATTTTACTTAGCCTGAATTGAAACATCAATTTTCCAGGAAGTTTTGGGTTGTTAGAGGCATCGAAAGATTTAATTTTACCAAGCAGAAAGAAAAGAGACCCAAGTGAACTGTTTTCAATGCTAATTTGGAATTAAAAGGTAGAAGTTATCTCCTACACAACCATGGCTG
>NW_008669825.1:33832-78481 GCF_000695815.1 Acanthisitta chloris | reverse complement strand
CTTTCCCTGTGTTATTCCCTACTGAATTGCATGGAATAGTGCAGTTGAGAAGTTAATAAAATAAAAGATAAGGAATATGTACAAATTGATAGCCACTATAGTTAAACTTTTTATCAACTAAATTTGAAAATTTGCCTTTTCATTTGTTTTTGCACATCATTTATTTCGGCATTTTAGCAAACTCCTTTTTAATGTAAATAGGATGAAAAATGCTTTCTACTTTAAGTCCCTTGACTCTGCTCATCTTCATCATGACTTTATCTTGTTAAAAAAAGCTCTGCACACTACATTATTGCTTAATTATCCCACAATGCATATTCATTGACAGTCAAAAACTGAAAACTGCTGACATTAACTTGACAATAAACACAAAACCTCTTCTACCCATTATGGGCAGGACAAAAATCAAATCATCTGGGTAATATTTTGAGTGTCTCAGTTTATTAGTGCTTATAAACATCTGTGTTGTACTCTTAAAATACATTAATTTATTATATGATCAAGAATAAGTCTGAACTATGCTACTGACTTACCGAAAAGTAAGTTTGGTCATGATTTCTTAATTTTGACAGTAATAAAATAGCATATCATTCAAAACTAATCTTGGTTAAAACTCAGTTTCCTAAAAGTCGTCCACTTACAGGTACAAAGGATGCATTATATTTCATATATAGGCAACAGAGATTTATTATGCAAGTGTCTGTTTACTACTCACCAGGCTGAAAATATGACTCAAAACAGTCATACAAGGCTGAAAAAGGTTTCAGATAAATTTGATTGATGCTCTATCCCACTGTTCCTCACTTTCATAACTTTAAATTAACAATAACAAAAATAAGTTGGAGTTTTGCCATCATTAAATGTGTTAATAAAATAACTATAATAAAAAAGAGCATCCATGATTTCCCTCTCCTTCAAATTAACACTAATAATAATTTGCTTCATGGGTAAATCTATTGAATCTGTGGCAGTCTAATAGAGTTGCTGCAGAATGACCATAAGCATTAATCATATGCTTTACTCCAGTTAAATACTAGAAACCTTGTTTAGAGATCAGAAATGAACACATACTGTGTAGAACGTCGTACAGTCTGTAAGAATTAATCCTTTACTTTTTTTTCTTTAACTGAGCACTTGCAATTGCTGGTTATACAACCACAGTTAACCAGGAATTTTGAAATTATAGATTTTGTCATTGAGGGGTTTTTTTCTATTTGCACCTAATTAATTAGTAATAGATGTGGAAGCAGCATTCTGACCCAGTTATAAATCTCTGGGGATATATGTATATTTATAGAATTCCTCATTGGTCTAGATCATTAGACAGTGAGCAATAAATGAACTTTAAATGATTTAGTAGTGTTCGTTTCTTGTCAACTTTCACAAATACTTCTGCTGAGCAGAAATATTTATAAAACAACTACCAAAAGTTAAGTACAACTATCCTACAACATGCCCTGGTTTTAAATTTTGCACACCTTATTGACATTTTGAACTTGCAGCTCAATATGCTATCTAGTGAACTTTTACCTGCAATGAGACTACTATTGATCCACACAACATCTAAAGCTGTTCTGATCTTTAAAAAGACCTTTTTTTGTGTGTTTACTTTTCCTTCTTTAACACATACTAAATCCTTTCGTATTGTCTGATGCACTAAACTCACCTAACTATAATACCAGTCTTAGGATGGATAATGCTTTTCAGCTATACTAACTGTCTAAATTTATGAGCACAGCTGGTGTTCCTCTGTTATTGCTTTATGGTGCTTTTTTGTGGATTTTTCTCTGATAATATCTCATCCTTACATATCAGAAAGAAATGTGAACGTTAATCACAAGACTACAGAGAAAGATGCCTCTGTGCTAGAAGCCTACAATTTTTTCACAAAGGTAAATCTCTTCAGCTGAATTGTATATGTACATGCATATCTATACAATTTTCTCTTGCAAACACCTGCAAACAGTTGAGTTTAATTAAACCACAGCTGTTGCTGACTGAGAACAGAGATTTCCCAACAAATATGCTAACTTATATTGTCTTTCACTGTGCATTTTTTATTCCCAATTATCTGTTAAAATTTTTCTTTAATAATAGAAGCATTTTTGAAATATAGGCTCTGTAATTAAAGAGTAAAAATCCAAGTGCTGTCTAAAGTGGTGAGCATGTGATGCAAGTAATGGTGCTCCCTAGATGAAGACCTTGGAGAGTAATGTATATGCAAATAATACCAGTTTACTGAGCACCTTGAAAGCCAAATTGCTCATCAGTAGACATTTGGGAAATTGAAGAATATTCATAGATAATGTAATGCAAACCCCTGAGTTATATGCCATCTTGCAATAGGATAAACTAGCAATTAGACCATTTCCTAATAAGAGGAAGGATATAAAAAGAAAAAAGCAAAACTAAGAATATAAATAGACAATATTGATGTTGGAGAAAAAATGTAGCAAAAATCTTTTCACTTTTATATTGTGCAGGCAATGAATTAAAGCCAGGTTTTCTCTACTGACAGTCAAGGACCATCAGTAGCTAAGGAAATAAAAAGCTTCTTCCGACCATTCACAATCTTCAGTTACCTCTCTGGGAAACCTTATTGCTGTTAAACTCAGCAAAAAGAATTACCCATTAGCTGTTCTATTTAATTGGCAGTAATAAAAAACTATTTTATATCCTATATTTCCAAATTTTCTCACTCTGAAATCACCACATTGTTGCACTTGGTGGGAAATGTTTAAGCAGCACAGTTCCTTTTTTTAATCATTTTTGGTAAACTATGATTCTTCAAACATGGAGTAGTAACATACACAATGGACTTGTATAATGTCCAAAACAATCAGAAGCTGCTAATACATGAATTCAACAGATTATGAATTGGGAAGCTACAGAGTAACTGGGAAACTGTGCAACTTAGAATCTAAAAAAATATTTTATGTTCACTTATTTCTACGGCAGGCTCTCTCTTCTCATTTTAAAAAGATGAACTACTCCTTCACACATATCAGTAAAAGTAAACTGTATAATTAGTACCTTCTGATGAGTCCTCCATATCAATTCCTACCATCTACCACGGAGTGTATTTTCATCAAACTATGTATGTATCTCTCTGGTACTGAGAGGAAAGAACATGTTTGTAATTAGCATCAGATAAAAGGAGCCTATTCTAGAAAGCAATGATAGATCAGCACAATCTGATCTATCTAAAACAATATTTATGACTGCTGTTAAGAACTGCTGGTTAACATAAATTAATGCTTTCTCTTTCTTCCAGCAGTCTATCAGATGCAGAAGTCAGATCCACAGGCTGTCTGAGGAAGAACATGGGAACTCAAATCCCATAGTGCATTTTGCTAACACCCATAACACCACCGTTACTCTCTACACTGAAATGAGGCAGGAGCAGAGGTGTATTTCAGCTGGTGTAATGGAGCAAAAGATTGTTGCCAGGAAGTTTTCATACACTTGTAAAACTGCTCAAACCCAAATGGCTTAAAAGCATCCTGCTGCTGAGCTAGAGGTTAAGCTTCTAGTGGAAGTTCAGAGGTGGCCAGCATTCCAGGGTGGAGCAAGCTCCTGACAAAATATATTTGAAGCTCTACTACAGCGTTAGCCTGAGCTAGAGCTGGTCTTCATATGCGAAACATCCTATTCTTATACTTCCCTTTCCATGAAGTATTTCAAAATCATGCCTCTGTCTCCCTGGGGTGTCTTATAACCACTGGAGAGGCAGTGGACAGATGCATTTGGCTGGCATTTGCCTACACCACTCTGCATTAGGGATTTTGAGATTCACTACCTTACAGTCAGGGAGAGGTCGTCTAATTTAGGAATGGCATCACTCCCTGAAGGAGTTTTGGTCCCAGATCTGTAATGTGAAATATATATTGAGTTCAATTAAGGCATAGTCCTCAAGAAAAGACAGAGGAAAATTTAACTCTCATCACAGTGAGAAAGGAACTAAACAAGATTCTTCAACATAGTCAGTGCCAGTCTAGAGGAGTGTTCAGCACCAGGCATGATCATAAACAGTGTATTTTTGAAAATATGAAGAAACCATAATAAACCTTGAAAAGCAGAAATTTTTGTCTTGGAACTTAGAACAATGCAAATAGAAGCATGTGGAGAACTCTAACATTTATAGTGTTAAGTGTGAACTAACTACAACTTCCTAGTACCACCTTCTTCATTCTGGGTGTATATGATGGACTGAAATCCCATTTTAATGCATCTATATCTCTTTTTGGTGGTGGTCCTAACTGTACTTTAACAAACCCAACTGTACTGTACTAGTTTGAACAACTGCTTCTTGTCATATCATAATTTACAATTAACTAAAACATTAATATTATAATTATTTTAGTATAGATATTTTAAAATATCCAGAGACATCAGCATTTGCATACATAGCTACATTTCTGCAACTTTGCTTTCTTATTTAGAATCATAGAATGTCCTGAGTTGGAAGGGATCTGTGAGGATCAGTAAAGCCTGACACCTTGCCCTGCACAGGACAGTCCCAAGAATGGCATGATTTGCTCGAGATCATTATCCAAATGCCTCTTGAACTCTAGTAGACATAGTGCTGTGAACACTTAGTCTTGAACCACCTACTGAGTGAAGAACTTTTCCAAATATCCAACCTAAACCTCCCTTGACAGAGCTTAATGCCATTCCCTTGGGTTCTGTCACTGGTCACCAGAGAGAAGAGATTGGTGCCTGCCCCTCCATTTTCCCTCATGAGGAAGCTGCAGACCTCTGTGAAGTCTCTCTTCAGTCTCCCCTTCTCTAGGCTGAACACGCTAAGTGACCTCTGCTGCTCCTCATATGATTTCCCCTCTAGGACCATCTTTATAGCTCTCCTTTGGACAGTTTCTAATAGTTCTATATTCTTTCTTACATTGTGGCACCCAAAACTGCACACAGGACTCAAAGTTGAGGCCACACCAAACTGCTTAAGCACTCAACTGCCTTTAAGCACTGACTTTCCTTCAAGGCTGTACAGCCAACTGCTTAATTCTCACTGAGGCCAGCAGAAGCTCTGCACGTGCCCAGATACTTTGTGGAACAGTTTTGAGATTACATAATTCCTTTAGTGCTTTGCAAAATTAGGGATTCAAAATAATTATTACATTAATGTTCAGAGTAGCAGTGCTTACTATGCTCAAGGGGGTGAGACGCTGCTGTTCCTACAAGCAGTTTGTCCTTGGAGGTTTTCTTTTGCACTTGTCAGTGATTTAGCTTTCTAGTGCAGTGTGCTGGAGCATGTTCTGTGGTTCTTATTAGAATCCCCTTTCCCCTTACCTCAGGGATGAAGTCTCAAAGGAAAGTTTAATTTTTTTTTTAACCTAAATACTCAAGATCAGGACTCTTCACTTTGCTTAAGCTTGATTTGGACTGCAAAAAATAATTGAATTGGTTCCTACATAACAAGCCTTTTCTTTAGCATATTGAAGCATCATACTTAGAATTTTATGTATGTTAATCCAACACACATTTTAGAAGAAGTAATCTTTTACTTGCAAATTGTATTAACCGAATGCTTTAATAAGGGTAGACCATGAAATAACATTAGAAAATAGATTGGCTGGTCATTCTCAGCTTTTGACACCTGGTTTTACCTGTTCCTTCTTTGATCTGTTATAATTTACCTAATAAGCCAAGCTCATGGAGTTTGGCTTTTTTTTTTTTTTTTCAAAAACACTAGATATTTCAAGTTTTACATATTTTACATCTAGATTTTGCTAGCTAGGGAGCTTATTAGCAGTTACTTCTTGTGGTGAATAAAATGCCACCCGAGAGTATAAGAACTCCCTAATTCACAAGTTCACATTCTTTTAAGAGGTCGCTTAACCTTTAAGTCAACTGCAGCATATTAAAATTAAGCTGTTTTCAGCAGATAACAGATTATTCAGTTGTATTGGAATTTCCAGGTTATGCAGTTGCATCGGAATGTAACTATTAAAAATATTGCCAGACATGAAATTCCAATAGTTAAAAGTCTGAGCAAATGCTTCAAAACATAAGAGTTAAATGTGTTTTGAATGAGATGCAATCTTTGAAGGGAAATACCTCATCATTGTTTTGACTACTGTAATGCAAATAATCAGCATAATATCTGGAATTAATAATAGTATCCCAGACAGAAAAAGAAATGAGCAGAAATTGCTTTTGTTTTTAAATTCATAAATGTAATTTGTGAAAGGTGGCAGACTGACAAGCCTGGGAACCTAACAGCAGAACAGCTAATGGAAATGCAAGTTGTCTAGATCACTGAATACATCTTTGTGAAAATTTTCTTTGGCAGGCCAAAAAATCCCAAAGTTTGAAGTTTTTCTGCAAGTTAGAAATGATTGATAATATTGGGTTTGAGTCGTTCACAGGATATTTGGCAAATTTTTTCTTTTAATATGCAAAATTCTGTCTATGAAAAGGTTGTGCATACTAGGTACTCGAATTAATTTGCTTCCTGGGAAGCTCTGCATGATAGAAAAAGCTTCTTCTATTTCCTTGACTGGTCTTCTGGCATCCAAATTCAATAGAAGTATTTTCCATTTTATTTGTTAAAAATAGTGCTACTAGAATTCAGATGAGCCTCTCTACCTCATCCTCATGCTAATGGAAAGATCCCTACTATCCTCATCTACTTAAAAATTACGTGATTGTATGAATTTGGAGTTTGTTGATTTTAATTTTTTTAAAAGTACATGACTTGTGGTTACTTAGATTTTTTCCAAAATGAAGCTGTATTGTCACATTACCTGTATTGTGAGAGGAGAGAAACTAGTGTTAGAAAAGAGAAATCAGTAAGTTTGATGTAAACTCACATAAAGAGATTTCAATCATCACGTACAAACTTTTCTTTTAATTTCATAATTTTAGTACTGGTAAATATTAAATATGAAATTAGTACACTTCAAAGCAGTTGTATGATGGGTATTTCCACAAAGGCTTCACAACTTTTGTTTCATTTTGTAATTTGCTCAAATGTATGCCAGCCAGAGTGGTGAGCTCTGCAGATAACGTTTAAAGCAGATATCACATGATTTTCAGACAAAAGGGAATAAATACAACTAACCTTTGGGAACACCATATTTCTAGTGGAAAAATTTGTGATGGAATCCAGAAAGAATTGGAATTCATGAATTTTGACTGTGATGTAATTTGAAGCTAAATATGAAATAATCTGAATACCATTTTCCTTTTGATATTTGAATTGTTCAGACCATGCTTCAGACAGTTAAAACTTAATGATGGTGATAAAATCTTTCATACTACATTTCTTTTCAAAAAACAGGCATAGCAAGAGAACACTTTTCCTAAGCCTAGTGAGAAAGATTTTTGCTCATGATATCTGAAAAGTTCTTATCTTATTTTAAACTAAAATAAAAACTAACCTATTGACAATAGCACTAAAAACTAAATTCCTGAATCACCTTTCAGTCACTGTACTTCAATAATAAATGTAAATATCTGTAACTGCATAAGCCTTGTGAGAAAATGATCTCAGATTTAAGTAGAATAACACCCATAAATTTTGTGTCATTGCTCCCTTCAGACCAAAATCAACTTAATAATTATGAAAAACATTACATTAATGAAATATTAATAATTGCACCTGTTAATATTTTTTTAATTATACACATTAATTTTAAATAGAATTTTAGGCTGCTTTTTTTTCCACTTAAACTTTCCTAATATTTAGATACAGCTTTACATTATCCATGCACTTGAAAACTGAGCAAACTGGTGGTCTTGGTATTATTTCAGGGTAAGTAACTAAATTCAGTAATGTTACTGCAAAATGACAGCATAGATATAAATAAATTTTTTTGCTCACTGGTGAATACAGCTATTAAGGACAAACTATCAGAGATTTTGAGATTACTTCTGTGTTAAGAGACCTGTTTTTTGTTCAGTCTAGGAAAGAACAATTCTGATGACTTGCTGAGAAGTAAAATAGGATATGTAGAGAGGGAAGTAAGTTCTGGGGCTCCTGGTTGCAAATCTCTTCACCTCATCATCTGATGATATTGCAAAGCAACTGGGGAACTAGAAATCAACAAGTAGGCAGTCTCAGCTATATGTTTCCTTAAACATACTGCTTCCCAATAGACTTATAAAAAAAACCCAACAAACTAATGCAGAAATTATTCACTAGAAAAGTACTTAAACCAAGACTCTAACTGGAGTCTTACAGAGAAGGTGAGATAGGAGGCTGTCTCCTCATAGACAGAAAGAGAGTTAGACAGGGGGAGGACTGGTTCCCCCATCCAGTTAGTGCTTACTGAACTGAGCAGTTAAGGTCACTCAGACCTCATGGGCTCTGCCTAAGTTAACATTTTCTTTTAGAAACTCAAAACACATTTTCTAACTATCTCAAATTGTGGCGCTTGGTTCACACCTCAGAGTGGCCTTGGAGCACATAAATTGCATCCAGTTTAGATGAGACAGGATGGGAAGATGTGCTCTGAGAGCTCAGGTAACACACTTCAACTGCTAGTGAATGATCAGGCCAAAGAGCTGAATAGAGAGATAGTCCAAAGAGAAACTCCAGAAAAAGCACCTGCTATAGATGTTTCTCTCCAAAAAGCTCTCTCTGCCTAGCTACTCCTCTTGAAATAGAGATTCAGTATAGAGGGTGGTCATAACTCAGTGTAACATGATAGCTATTAATCATGACTACAATACCAGACAACACTATCTCAGCTTGTAATGCTGCCCTCTGTGTACATGGAGTCTCCATCCTATAATTTCCCATCCAGCATCCAACACTGCCAACAAAACATTCAAGCAAATGCACAGACACGTGAATTCTACTCATCACTTTGTGCTCTGTAAGAACGTCTCACTAGTAAAAAATGAATAAGACTTGATACATGAGCTGGGGACAAGGTTTTTTTACTATATTTTTTTCCAATCAGTTGCAGAAAATGAATCTACTTTTAGCACTGGCTGACTTCCTATTGCTACAATCGTGCTTCTTGGCCATCACTCTTATCTTTTTACCCATTAGGCATCAAGTTAATTTAATTTTATTATTTTAATAAGAAAGTAATTTATGCCCAATGTGAAAACTAAATTGATTGCCATAAAAAGTTGGCATACAAAAGTATATCCAGCATCAAATCTTAAACTTCTCCAGTTGTGATATTATTCTGCTAATATACACAAAATATACAAATATTATAGAGGCAACAAAATAAATTATATATTGTGGGAGAGAATTATGAACAGCTTTAAAAACAAAACTTCTAACCAAAGTTTAAACAGAATTGAAATGTCAGATTTTAAAGCTGGACAGATCATGAAAAAAGTATCAAATGTGAATTTTATGTCAAATCTATGTTCAAGTCAAGCTGATCTTTGTTATACTTATGTTCTACAGTGATCTCACCCAGCAAATTCTTTGCAGATTTTAAGTGTGCTGAATACAGGTGCACAGAGATATTAGTTTACTACCAGCTGAGATTTAACTAAACAAGACATCAGGGTCAGGGGAAAGAAAAAATGTAAAATTTTTTATGAATAATTCATTTACAGATTTAAAGCAGAAGCTAGCTATTTAATTTTTTTTGACATTAAGTTATCTTTGTATTTAGCTTTAAGAGTCTATGCTTAAAATCAATTAACTCAAGAATACTCTCAGATTACTTCAACATTCAATTCATTTTTTAATATTTTCATGGCATCAGAGAGTAATTTCTTCTGAGTGTTATAGGCAAAAGTGATAATACCTACCTTTTCTTGCTTTCTCAGAGCTCCTTGGTACATTATCTGTACATCTGAAAATTATTTGTGTGCACACCCTTTTTCTCTGTGGGATGTGCTTTTTCTTCATGTCCATCATAGCTTCCTAGACATCAAAGATAGTTCTTGGCTCAGGAGCAAGCAGTGAGGAGTTCACCACGCTGTCTTGGGAACCTGAGGAATCTTACAGCTCTCTGGTTGTGGCAGGTAATTTTACATGAATTAGTCTGTAGACCATTAAGGTCAGAAGCCTCTTAATTGGGCAAAAGTCTAGCTCACTTTATTTTTGATTTAGGACATTTCAGTTACCTTCGGTGACCTGTTCTATGACCAAACCAGAAAATAACATGATTGAGTAGTAAGAAAAATGAAGAACACTAAGCAAAAGACAGAAATATTGAGCTGGAACTATTAAATGATCTCTCCCAAAAGGATAACTTCACCAAAATACAGTTAAACTTAAGGCAATATTATGCACACTAAAACAAACTGGATTTTTGGATGGAGCGTGAATTTCAGTTCTCCATTTTAATAAGGCAGGAATAGGTCTAAATACAATGCCATTTTTAAGACACATGGCAAAAGTGACATGACAAAAGCTAATTCTACAGACAAGCTACAGGGAGAAATGCAGTAATATATTGTTTTCTACTTTTTGTTTGTTTCAATACTAAAATATAAAAGGATATCAACTAATACTAGCACATTTCTTGGCTTTTCTGTCTCCTTGTGCTGCCAAAATATACACTATTTCCATGTCCTTACAGGGTGCAAACACATTCCCACTCTTTATTGTAGAGAGTAATAAACTGTACACTAACACTGAATTATTAGGCAGTTTTATAAGGAGGTCAGGTCAATATACTCCATTATAAATAAACTATCTTTCTTTAGAGAAATGTTATATGGAGAATATGAGAGCATCAGGTATAAGAAAGCTAAAGACACATATTTATGAGCCTGTATCAGTCATCATGAGTCCCTTTACTCATGTGGGTAAGGCCACATAAAATATTTCAGAGAAGGCACTTCAGAGACACTCCTTGACTTTACCAAATTAAGCGATCTGGTATGGAACCCTAGACAATATTTTTGCTCTGAAAATGTAACCAGTGTCATGTGTTCATGTCTTGAAAGGCATAAGGGGTTTTTTTCAGGGGCATAAGATACATAATTTTTGTTATCTGTTCTGAAAATACACCTGTGGATAAGCTGCATGTAGTATTTCCTGCTCCTGTGACTATTTCATCAATCACAGATAAAATGGAGATGGATCAAGAGAGCTGATGTTTCTTTGCTATAGAAAGGTATGCATATAGAAAGGTCAGGAATTTACTGTCTGCCCTAGCTAACCCAGCTGAAAAGCATGGAAGGTTGGTAAAGTACCAGCAGCTGCTCAAAGTGAACAAAAAACCCAAAACATTTTCTTTTTTGGAACTATCTTAGTTCAGCCAAGTTTTGCACACCAGTTTATATTTCACTAGCTAGAATCATAAACATAGCACTATATAATGGTAGAATGTATTATTAACAACAATTTGATTACTTACATATATCTTTATAACCTTGAAAAAAAATCTTTACTTCTAAAACAACTTAATTGATTATTCACTTTTCTGTAGATAAATGTTTCACCAGAGTCTCAATACATCTCCTCTTACAATTCACTACATATATACCATATATTTTTGTTGCTCTCCTTCAGTTCCAAATATATTAATTATTACTGACACATCAACAAGTGTTGTTTGCAAAAAGCTCATTTAACTGCCATTATCACACATCTACAGTTGTGTGGATTGAGGACAATTGTGGAACACCAAAACACTTCCATTTGTATAAAACATGATCTTGCAAAACTGCAGCTATGATCTTTGGAGAGGACTCATGTTTTCTTCAACAGGGAAGTCCATCAGATATGAAAGAGTGAATCTTGCTATGAAGCTTAGCTGGACTTGCAGGTACATCTAGGAATGCAGACATCTGGAAATCTGAGGACCTTTAGAAGAAGCTGACACCCTCTTCATTGGCCCATGAAGCATCAGGCTGTAATTATACTTGACCATAATGCTTTTAAACATATTTATCTTTCAGATGATCAAAGGGAACGTGCAGAGTGGACAACACCTGACATTTGTCACTCCCTAGAATTCCCCAGAAAATTACCGTTCAAGATTCTTGTTGGTTTCTCTGCTACTGATTTTCCAGTGGATTTTGGGTAGACAGATAAACTGAACATGACTGATTTAAGTTTACACACATTCCTGTCTTTTTTTTTTTTTTAACCATTAAAGTTTATAAAACGTTCTTTAATCCCAGATAGGAAAATGGTAGAGAAGTACAAGGTAGAATGTTATGCTTAGTTCAGATGGGATTTGTGAGCTTGTGTTCTTATAGTCCTAATGTCAGCAGTTCATTTCTTCCCTGTGAAGACAATGTTCTAAGAACTTTTGATATGCAGGTGTTTGACATGCAATATACATCTCTTCTTTGGTCAAAGGGGAATGTCTCCAGTTCCCTTGTTTAGCCTTTGCTTTTAAAAGCCTATGCTAATACAGTATCTCCAGTATCCTTCTAAAGATCAGTTATCTGTCTCCAAGGTAGCCTAATGATCACCTTAAAATATCTATTCACTCTCTTTTTTGTTTAGCTTTCACTTGTCAAAAAATGTGTATCCAGTGAATTTTTAATTCGAACATACAATATACTTTATAACATCAGTAAATTCAGATGAATACTAAAATGTCTAAGTATATTTGACCTACTCTAATTTGAGGATTAGGCTAGATTCTTTCCAATGAAGTAGGCAATATTAGAAGCCACTGCAGGCACTAGTTTCCAGAGTGCAGTGTTTTGATTTTCAAGGAAGCATAGGCAACATTTCCATTTCCTTCTACTCTTGGAAATTCCTGTTCTACAATGAGGAATTCCAACAATCTTTCCTGAATCTATTGCAGTTGGAATACACTCTCCCAAGGATATAATGTCTGTCATTGTGATCTCCTTTAAACCATATCATTTGCTGGTCCAGGTCTATTCATCATTCAAAATCCTTGGCAAAGGAAGAGTCTGCAGTCTTTTCTTTCCAACCTTACAGCAAAACACCTTCATTTATTTCTTTATAACTCAGTTGTACACAATTGTTTGAGCTTGGTCCTTTCTTAATTTTGTTGGTGAGGATATATTTTTTTTTGAGTTCTTTCTCTACGTTTTTGTTTGATTGGGTTTTTTGGTTTTGGTGCATTTTTTTGGCTTTTTTTTTTAAAAAAAAGCAGGAAATTAACCTATTACAAATGTAAATCTCATAATAGAAGCTTGGCCTCTTCTGCTGTGGTTTATTGCCAAGAATTTCTACCCTGATATACAACCAGGGTACATTTGTTTTGCTACAAACAGCTGTGAGTCAAAGTATGGTATCTGAGATGGAATACAAAATGCAACCAAAATAGATGTATTCTGTGATATTTAGTTGAGTTATAATAATATTGCCTATGTTAATAGTGTACTTCATCATTCTCATTACAACTTTAATCTCAGAATGAGACACCACAGTAAAATTTGGAAATTGGAGGGTTTTGGAAGTCAGTAGGGTAGCTGTCCATCTCAAGGACACACATTTTCTGAAGGATATGAGTGTCAGTGTAGCTTACAGTTATTTTTCTCAGAATACTTGATGCATAAAAATTCTCATGTCAGTTTTCATAAAAAGTAAACAAATAGCTAAATAGGGCTGTTTTCATATGAGTAGGTCTCAAATACCTGGGGTTATGAATGAATATAACAATGCCAGGTGACCCAATGATACAATCTTGTGTGCTGAGGAATGGAATAAAGCAGTGATGTCTAAAAATAAATGGACTAGGGCTTTTTTAGAGAAGAAAGAAGTACTGTGGAAGTCAAAAGTCAGCACAGCTTATGGTATATAGCAATTTTTCTCTTAGACAAATTAAAATGAAGACTATTTCCCAAGGATCAGCTATAGTTTTCTAAGTGGGATCTATAATGCAGTAAATTTACTTAACGTAAAATGTATTGTCAGAACTGAACCAGAAAATTTGCTCCCCAAATACTACCAAAAGTACCTCAGCCAGCATTACTTTCAGTTGGTATTTCCTCAAAACTTCCTGGTGCTGCAGATTTCAGCCTGGTGACACAGTCACCTAGGATGCTTTACAGTACAAGAAGGAAGTAAAAAACTTTCCAGATTCTGTATTCCGAAAAGGTTTAACGTATTACTATAATTTTAGTGACCAAGACTAAAATAGATCTTTATAGGCCTTTTTTTGTTTCTTCCTCATCTGGAAGCATTTGACTTCCTTAACTGCACAAATTTCTAAGTCACATTTGTTAGAGTTTACACTTCTGCTATAATGTACAAAATCAACAATGGGTGGATATCATTGCTCTGAAAATTTCCTGCTGGGCAAACTGTCATTGCCTAAACTCAAACATATTTACTCTTTATCTGTGCAGTTACATGGTTCCTGAATTAAAATATACTGGTCAAACTACTACATAATCAGTAAACTTTTAATGGTAAGAAGCCCTCCTAAATCACAACTACATTAAAAGCAAAGAAACAAAAACAAATGTCACATGTACATCACAATCAAAGCATTCCTCTGGTTATTTTAGATATAAGAACATCTGCCAAAGTAAACCAATAACCGTCTGAAAACATCAGGCACTACTAAAAATAAAAGTAGAAGAGCTCCCTCTTCACCCTTGCTAATAGCTTGAGTAGGTAGCTTCTGTGCACCCAGGTTCATTACCCTGCCTGTTTCAGTCTGACAAAGGGATGTAAGCCCAGCGTGTCACCCTCCTGAGAGCCTGCTGTAACCATTAGGCAATAGCACAGTCCAAGGTAAATTTTTCACTCCCTCCAGCTGACACCATTCCATTTGGTATAAATAATTAAATGAAGAAGGACATGAATTTGACTTTCCCACATGATTGCTCTAACAACCAGGCTATAGAGTCAATCTCTCTTCCCTTCTTTTTCCCCCCAGCTTAATTAAAATTTAATTGTTTACACAAAGTGAAACAGTTTTAATAGGAGAGAAATTATGAGAGACAGAATTCCCAGTAAGTCAATACTTGGGAGACTTCCCTGACAAATGGGAGATTACCACCAACTCCTAGTTTCAAATCAAGGAATAAAACCTGCCTTGTGGGGTAGGCAAGAGCCCCCTCTAATTTTGAAAAATGAAGTATTACTTCTCAATATTCATTATGGTTTTTGTGAGACATGAACAGTGTGGCTTAGGCACTGAACTGCAGGAGATGGCCATCAGTTCCAAATCCTACCTGGAGGAAAGGAGATTGCAAACTCATGTCAGGGCATCATGTCTATTTTCAGCACTTTCTATCACTTATCTTTCCTGGTTTGCTATTCAGCTCTTTGCCTTCTGAATGCCTTATCTTCAGGCACCTAACACAGCACGTGCTCATAAAGCATGCAGACATTGAAGGCAGAGTGCCTGACTGTAAGGTGGGGTGATGCTCATGAGGCATAGAAGCAGGGCAGACACAACAATTTGTATTTTATAAATCAGTCTTCAATATATTTGTACTGAAAAATCCTTTGAATTTTCATTCCTCAAACTGTTCCCTAAATTAGGTTTGAGTCCTGGGGCAGAGGGTAATACCAGTGGGAGCAAAACTGTTTTATGGGATATTTTGCAATTCAGATTGCTTGTTCTGTGGGACACTTTAGTAGAGCTGCTACTGTCAGCTGTTCAGGAGTGGATGTTTTTGAGATGTGGAAAACAAACCCCTCCAAGCTTGCAAACACTTTGTTGTTTGCCCCTTAGGCGCATCTGGCAGAGAGACTGCTGCCGCTGACACAAACTCTCAGGTCTGATCTCACTGCTCCCAGGATGAAACAGTTAGGTAAATCTGATGTGAGGGATCAGGAGTCAGCTTGAAGCACAAGGCAAAATTGTCTTTTTCTGTGAAATATTTCTATGAAGTGAGACCAGAAAAGCAACCACACAGGGATTGGATGATACTTTTTACAGTAGAGACCAGTGAGCTGTCTTCCCCCTCACACCACTTTCATCTTTTCTTTTTCTCTTTGACAAGGTCTGTAAATATGTCAACTAATCTCAGAAAGTAGTGCACAGAACACTCATTCAAAAAGGTCAAAAGGTCCATACAACACTTCTGTGTTAATATTATTCACATGCTTCATTTTCTTCAAGCTATTTCCTAAATCCTCCTTTGAATGTTCTCTTTTCTTATTCTTTCCCCAAGCCAAAAGGTACACAATAACTTGTGACTTTAAAATGCAAGAACAAAAGTGCATGGTATCATTACACAACTTGGAAGGACTGTTGGCCCTATGAAGAGAAGCATAATGCAATGAGTGCTGGAAAAAAAATCCCAAGAACTAAAAGACACATACTCTGAGACTTAATCTATCTGATGCTTTTTCTTTAGTTTAAATCTGGCCATCAATTAGTTCACATGCATGCATGGCTCTGCAGCAAATCCTAATCCAGTCATTTCAGGAAGCCTTAGTTTCAGCTCCATGTGTGACATTAATCCAGTTTCACAAGCTGTTCCTCAAATTCTCATAGATTTTTGAGTCTAGCAAAAAGAAATCTCAAACTACTCCAAAAACCCAGCATAAAAGAGAATATAATTTCTGTATGAAGCTTTCTTGCTCAATCCTTTCAGGCCTGCTGTACTGAAAGAGCCCAATCTACTTTTCACATAATTCCAGACTTTATTGCAATTGAGTGCTTTTATATTCTTGTGAGTTCTTCCTCTAAACTCAGATCATTCTAGACTTGTCCAATAAATCATTCCTCATTTCAGGTGTTCTCAGGTCATATTCTCAAAATTGTCCTCAATCTATTCTGTCATTTTACCCACAAATCCCGTCCAGAATTACCTTACTTAAGTTTTTGACTCTCACAGACAGATATTGAAAAATAGTTTTGAGCTATTCCAAGTCTATGGAAGGTATGTATGAATAATTTGCTGACAGGTCATCATTTTCCAGAGCCTCCCACCTGATAAAAAACATCCCATTCATTTCAGGTCCAAAGAAGCTTTCTGGCAATCTAGGGAGCAGAGGGCTCACATTTTCTTCTCTAGCAAAAGCCCAATGTCACACTGTATTTTGCTTTGGCTGTCTAAAAACTCATTCTTAAGAAGTGAATTGGGCCTCCAGTGTAGCAGAAAGACGCATTGCTTGACATGTCTATTGACCCCAAAACTGGAGGAAGGTGCCTGCATTATCTTGCAGATTGGCCAGATTTAGCTGTAGGTTTTCTGTACAAGCCTGTTTTACCTCACCTACTTTGTTTTCCCTAAAAAACAGAGGGCTTTAGGAACAACTTCTTGTATCTCTTGTACTAAATACCACCTTATTTTTGTCTCCCTTTTTTTAACTGGTTGCGATGGCGGGACCCAGAGATGCCCAAGTACATTGTCAGCACTTTCCATGAATATCACTGTGCTTCTAGCACAGTAACAGGATGCTGCTGGTGGTAGGTCTGAAATACAGCCAGTGTTAACATAGATGCTTAGAATGTTTTGACAAAACAGGCTTCACCTCTCCGCGGGAATGTTTGGTTGGGATCTCAACTCCTTGGTTTAGTTGCTGACCTAATCTTTGGAAAGAATACACGACCTGCTTTGCCCTTCTAAGCAGTACTAGATTTCTGGACAATACTTTCTACATTTGCCTCAAGGGAATGAAGAGCTTCAACCATCACAGGTGAGGCTAATTATCACTTCACTGCACATCTTACATCACTTGTTCCTACATGGCCTATCAAATCTTCCCTGATAGGTTGTATACATACGATAATTACTGCATACAATTACAGAAACTTTGGATGGAAATATTTATTAAATCTAATTTAGAAAAAGGAAAGCATAAACCTATAGTCCCTGAATCAAAATAAACATGAAATTTTGAGGGGGAAAATAGAGGAATAATACTGAGTTAGTGTGAAAAAAAGTCAATAATTCTGACAATCCTTCACCAGCACTGAGAAAAAAAAAGTAATTCATTTCACAGTCCTACTTCCCTCTCGCACTTTCCTGTATCTTCCTCTCTCACCTCAGTCCTCACATCAATCTTGCCTTTCAGCACTCTACACACACACACACATATACACTATACATTCCTTCAGAGCAGTGCGCAATTCCCTTACCTGTTTTGACAAGAAATGCACATTGAGTCACATGCCAGAGGCCATGGTTACACGAAAGTCACAGGTCAATAAAGATCACTTATGTTTCCTATGAGCTTTTTCATCCTCTTTTTTTCCCCTCTGGGAGCCAGGGCCTCAGAAAGCAAAGAAAGAAATGTCAAGAGCCCCTTTGCCAAGTGCTTAAAAAAAAATAAATTCCCCCAAACCCATCACTGGATGCCCCCCTCAGCCTCTTGTTACCTTGCCTTAAGGAAAGTGGCCTTTTTCTCTTGGCCTCCTTCACCTTGAAGGAGTTATTCATCCCTTCAGGAAGTTGGTCACTGACTTATCTCTCTCCCTTGGTAATGCACAAGAAAGAAGAAGAGATTAGTCAGTATTCTTTTAAAACTGCCTTTTACAAGGAAGCCAATAAAATGATCTACATTGTATCACAGTTCAACATATCTGACATCTGTTCTGTAATAAAATTCACTTCATACATATGCTTCTTCAAGCTCATACATATGCTCCCCACAAGCATCCCCCAGCTGCTCTTCTGAGACATTTTGGTAACATATCTATAGCATTATGCTAGATGCATTTAAGTAGGTATTCTGTCTTTTCTCTGTAGTCTAGTAACTACTTTAAGCAATTCCTCTTGGTAAAGATACTGTTGCAAACTACACTAGGGTTGCTTGAATATCTCCAGAATTTGCTCATTTTCTCCATGACTGAATCTCAGGGACTGTGTTCATTGTTCTGTTTCAAACTTGGTTTCCACAAACCTGGAAGAAATCATGTTTCATTTATACAAATTCTTGTGATAAATGGAATTACTGCCTAACACTTTGAGTATATAATTCATAGAAACTTTAATAGAACAAAACAACGTTAAAAACTGAAATGGGTCTCTGAACCTTTCACTGTGAGGGTTATACATTCTGAATACTACATATCAGTAATGCAAATCGTTGGAAAATGCAGGCAACACAGTATCCATCCTAATATTCTTTCTGTGAATACAAAAGGTGCATCTTCATTATCAGGTTGAACTGGATCAGCAGTAAATTTCTGAAGCAATCTTTCCAGGTTTTCCAGCTAAGTGTGATGCAATCTCTTGTTCAGAAGGCATTTCAGAGCACATGACTTTGATTTCCTCAAGAAGAAACTGCAGCAGAAGATAAACTGCAGGGACATCCCAGTGCACTCCAGCTGCAAACTCACACAGAAGTAGCTCAATGTACAAATACATTAGTGCATACTCTGTAATTTAAGTCCCATCTATTATATGTTCTTTATAATTTTGGTAGGCATAGCAGGTGTCCAAAAATACCAGAATAGTACCAAATTATTGCACATAATAATATTTGGTGAATAAAGATAACTAGGACCAGCACAAACTTATTTCCCCCCACATCAAACTCTCAAAGAGAAATAAAACAGCTAAAAGTTAAATTCTTTATGTTGTGAAGTATTCAAGTTAACAAGGCTGCTATATAAAAGGGTTTTCTGGGAGTTCTACAGTGATGTCTCAAATCAGACTTTCCATCTCCATGAGAACAGGAATGTGTGGTACAATCATGCCACACCTGTTAACATACATCGCTTTATTAGCTGCCAAGTTCTCAAGGCAATTCACAAGAATTTAATTTTTTTAGTATTGAAATAAAGACATGTTTGATATCAAAAAAATGTCTGAGCCTAGAAGAGGAGTCTTTTCCTGTTGGGGATCTGAACAAGGTGAAGACAAAGAAATCTATGATACTCCCCAATAGCTCTTGACAGGTTCAGTAGTGCTAGCAGGTGATAGCAGCCTGAGGATACACCGCTGGGAAGCGTGATGAAGCATTCATCCAGAGAAAAATAATTTCTTCCAGGAAAGAAACTCTCTTACTTTGAGCATGTGTATTTTGTTGTCATTCCAGTCTGTGATCTGATAATGCAACTAAATCTATGGACGAAATACCAGATTTTTACAAAGAAATATTCAAAATTAAAGAGAACATGAAGCTGCCATCCAGCAATCTTGTACACAGTCAGAAAAAAATGAGTTCCAGTGGATCAGAACATACGTCTTGAGCACACTGGCTATTTGCTTCATATTGACCCAGGATAAATTCTTCAGAAGGAAAGACTATTTTAACTAAAGCAGTCATAATTTCATTTTGAAGTGGTGCCTTGGCTTGTGGGTCCTATGATAGATAGTTTACCAAATACAATGCCATCTCCTAAATACTGAAATGCCTTCTTATCCTACTTCTATTAACTGCATTTCAAACTTCCTCAGATAAAAGAAGTCTTGATCACATAGCAGGTGGACTATCTCAGTTTCTAGCCTTATTACAGGTACCAAGACTAGTGCAAAGAGGGGGGGAAAAAGTTTTAAAAAAATAAAATAAAAGCATTGTGCTTTGGGAAAGGTTCAAGTCAAGTTTTCTCTTGACTAATAGCCTCTGTTAAGACTGGATTCGATGGGGAAGTACATCCAAAACTGAGTCACACCCAGATCTGCAAACCACTGTCTTAGATTTTACATACAGATGCAGCATAAGATGTTAACTTGTGAGTGTCCAAAAACTCTACAGGATCAAAAAGATATACAAGTATTAATGTAATTTACTTACACTAGCCTTGTACTTTGATTAAATAAAGTTTTAGTACTCACCCATTTCAGATATTTATTTTCTAATTTTTGAAGAAAAGGAAAGAAAAACAAAAGAGGGAAAAAAATATCTTTAGACAGTGAATAAGTTTTCAGGACTGCAGGAACATGCAGTTACAGGCCAGGCTCTGGCTTCCAAAACCTAGGCAACTACTTCTGCTAAATATACTCCCTTTTATACTACCATAAATCCAGAGTAACTCAATCGATTGCAGTTGTAAGCTAATGTAAGCAAGGTCAGATGTGTGACTAATAGGTCTCTAAACTATCCTTTATTTGAAAGGTAGGAAATAATATCATAAATTGTTCCAATTTGATTCTGGATCAATTGCAGAAAGCCACTTAGTATTGTTTATTTTTTGACCAGGGAAAAGAAAACTGAAAGAAGGTAACCCACTTGGAAGCTGCTATTCCTAAAACTTAAAATAATTTTTGTAAGCACCATCGCTAGTATCCTCTATACAATAGAAATCTCTAGAGTAGTGCTTCACTTAAACTCAGTTTTGATTTATAACACTGTAATAGTTACACCTTGTTAGGAGGACTTCTACAAGGAAAATAATTTATTTTCAAACCCCTCCCTACATTAACCCATATGTCACACTACCTTACAAATTTGTGATTGATTTGTTTCAAGAGATGTGTGATAAGTGGCCAGAGGGAGTTGTGAGCGACACTGTCTGTTAAGACATTTTAATTATTTAAGAACTACCATAAATGCATTAGAATATTGAATATCATTGTTACAGTTGCATAGTTAATTATATAAGCAGTAGTTGCCTTTAATTCACATAGCATAAGATTTAATAGAAATAGTTGAGCTCAATATATGCTTTGCCAGGATCCAGATACAGAACTGAACTACTTAGATCGAATTGATCAGCCTAATTGCTCCCTGCGAGCTCCACCTGAGAGGTTGCCTTTACTTATCCTTCTTAACATTGTCTTCAAGGGGTTTTGATTTAAGACTGATCGGAATAGACGAAAGTGTATTTAAGAACCCAAAGGGTTATACATTGTTTTAAATGAGAAGTATGTCAAACACTTGCAATCCCTTGATCCTATCATTTTATACTTCATAAGGAAGGGAACCCTTTTGAGAAGGATTTATGTGTCCCAACATATTTGGAAACGTTCCTTGACAGAACAAATTCTTTGAGGACATAAATCAAAACTACAGCTGCTCCCCTAAAAGCTGTCAGTGATAATAGCATCAGAAATTGGATTAAATAAGCTCTGTTAGAGACAGTATATCCATTTCCACATTCAAAACTCATACAAATTGTCAGAGGAACCTTTATTCCAAGAGTGGGAAATGGACAATGAGGAGGCATAGCAACACATTTCAGCATACAGGAGCTCAGCTCTGGAGCTTTCCAAGAGCAGAACTCCTCTTGTTTTGTGTACACCTGAGTGTGCTTCTTTGAATAATGTAAGCATAAAACCCTAACATATTTAGAGTAGTATGAATAAAACCTAGTTATGATTTCATCCAAGAATGGATAGGACAAACATATTCATTTTGCTCCAAAAACAGTAATCTGTGGTATGGCAAAAAAAGGAGAAAGGATTTGACACAAAAGTGATAAATATGTAACTTGGGATTTCCAGGTGACAGTTTGTTTTGGCTCTCTCCTTCTATACTGTTTTTCACTTTTCAGAAAAGGGTTACAGGAATCTAGCAGTGATTTATTCTTATTTATTTTGAAAGGGAAAAATGTTGACACCTACACAGACAATGCTAGACTAGGTTTAATTTTATTCTCTTTCGTTTCACAGTAGACCTCACTGCTACATCAGTTTTAACATGAATCAAATTTTCAGCTATTTTTCAGTACTGTTGACACACACATGGCCATTACTCACCAGTTTGATCTTTTTCATTTTACCTTCAGTAATCCCATTTTCACAAGAAGCAAAAATTTTAGGGAAAATTTCTACTCTGATTTCTGTCAATGTAAGACAAGATGAGAGGCTTATTTCTGTGATGTAGTATTAAATTTCCTTGTATTTCTATATGCTTTGTCAGAGTATTATGGACACAATGGATGATAAAATAGATTACTGTAATAAACATTTACATAACAAAATCTGAACATCAACCATGGCTAAGGAATCCAGGTCCTGTGATCTCAGTTCTGGGTTGGGCCTATGATAAATAAATTTATAGGACATTCTTGGCTTTCTACTTACACAACAGCTTAGGAAGGGTAGGATATGCTGCACTTGGATCATGAAGTTGACTGGCCTTGCACTGTAATGACTGGTCTCAGTGTGCCACATTGCTGCTATTACTGGGCTTCATTGTGAAACAGCTGCATGAATGGAAGTGCTAAACTCTTTAGTCTCCTCTCAGTTAGCAATGGACAGCAAAATACCCATGCCCGTATCATGCACAAAAGTGGCTGTTGCAGTCCCTTCTCCCATCTTCTCCTCTCTCAGCAGATAGCTGTTTACCTCTGGGAAGTATTTATGTCTAAGGCTGATTGCCTCTGCACTAGAAGTAATTTTGCCCATGTTAAGAAACCTGCTCTGCTCTTCTAAGATAAAAGACACAAGCATCAAACATACACTTCCAAAAAGTGGCTGTGATCTGTGTAATATTTATAGTGCAGACAACTCAGCTGTAAGTTTCAGGATTAAAAAAGAGAGAGAATTTTATGGATAAAATATCCTTTACACCTTTATTTGTTTAGTATTTATCAGAATATATAAAGTCAGGAGGATGAAACAGATTGTTATCCTTAGCTATGATGTATGCTTCAGGCTCAGAATCAGCAAGTTGATAAAATAGCTATTTCTGAACACACGGACTATCCAAATTCTACCTTATATCTTCAGGGTCACAAACCAAATGCACATTTGTTACCCAAATGGAGATTCATTATTCTGACTAAAACAAACGGGATTATTTGTTTACCAATTCAAAAGTAATCTGTTTTTTTATTTACCAATATATTACATTGCTGAGCAAAGAATTATCTTTCCATTGTTTATACGCCTCACTATTTAAGAGGATTATTATTGTAGAATAATCATCTTGCTTTAATTACCAAGAGGAGCACCACATCATTTTATTAATTTAGGATTTATGCCAAGTTGGAAACAGAATGTAAAACACAGAATCAGTCAGTCAGTAGCTGACAGCAGCTTTGTTAACACTTCTACAAAATCTTTATAGGGAGAAGAAAAAAACCAAAACGAAACCTAAAACTAAACCAAAAACAACTAAAAAAAATCCAACCCGAAACTAGAATCAGAAGATGAATATATGTATTTTTAAATAACTCAAGTAGTCTCAGCAAACAGTATGAACACACATTCTTGTACAGTATGTACCTGAGGCACAAAATACATACACAACTTTGCTTGATTACTAAGGAGCCAAAGTGACAAAGTATATCTGTGGATTAATGGCAGGGGTAGCATACAGTCAGCATTGCCCAGAGCAGCAGACAAGAGGACAGCCAGCCCACACGCAGAGCCTGAGTCAATCTTCACCAGCTTCAGACTTCAGGGGGAACAGACCAACTTCAGCAGCCCTCAGGAAACATCCATGATTAAGTTAATGCTGATTGCCAACACCTGCCAAAGCAGTTAAGCAAACACACTTGTTTTACTAATCCTTTAACTTATCTTTTTCAGGTGATAGTTTTATTATCTAGGAAATAAGGGTCTCATTCTGCACCTGGCTTAGCTCAGATCATGTGCTGTCTCCTCTGGTGGAGCTCCTCCAATTGGTTCTGTGTCCTGTTTGATACATTTATGTCACCAGTTATAGGATCCACAGTGATCAAAAGCACACTCTAACCAAGAGGGGTTACAGTTAATATGCATATTTATTCAACTGCTAACCAAGTAAGTCTGTATTGCTTTTAAAAATAAAAAATATTACTTTCTATAACAGAAATCAAGTTACTAATTCAAATGATTTTATCCTATTATATTCCTTTACAAACAGAAAAACTAATGTGTACAAAGACTTGAGACCTTGAACAAAAGATATTTTTTCCACATTGTTCTTTCTTATACAGATGGCTTTATCTATGTCTTCTTCAACCATAAGGTGTTTGCAAGGGCCTCTGGAATTCAGGATTGATGGCTTCCTTACCTTCTCCTTCATAAAACATTGTAGACAAGCTGCAAAAGGCAGCATTTCAGTGGCTTACTAAATCCTAGATGTTCCATTTCTGCTGTCTGACTCCAAGAAATTGATGTAAATGCATCCGTCTTCAAAATGAAATGCATTAAAAACCCAGTGTTTTTTGATCCCTGTTTAGAGTCACCTTCTAATATTGTCTTCTCCTGTTCACACAGAAAGGATATTTTGGGACAGAGCCCAAACAGTTCACTCTTTTTTTTTTTTTTTTTTTTAAAAATTAATGTTTGGCTTCAACTCAAATCCTGTCAGCCTCAACAAGTCCATCAAACAGGGCTGGACTATCACAGGTTTAAAAGGCAACCACTTAAATGAGGTTGGAACTAGCTGCTGTAGGCTTATAAAGCTATTTATACCTTCTCTATCCAGTTTTATTTATCCCCTTCCCCTCCAGTTCTCTTTTAAAATTCACAACAAATTAATTACATTAGAAGCAACAAGATTTTTTCTACATAACAAAATTATCCTTCAAAAATTAGAAAGAGTGGTGTTGTGAAGCCAAATTTCGTAACAACCCCTGAAACACTGAGTACTCTACATTTTCCAGAGCCAACTATTATGTACTTTCAGCTAAACATAAAAACCTTATTATGTTTAGCATTTGAAAACATTAAGAGAAATCTTTACCTAACACTCAAAAATTAAGTTTCCTAATATTAGGAAGGTTTTCATTCCCTGTTACTGCTTATAAATTGCTAACTGAAAGTTAGCACTGAAGTTTGTTTTTCAAAAGGTGTTTTCCTGATCTATTGCTTGTGCTCATTGACCTCTTACTTTATGTTTTCTTCTGATTGCTGCCTGCTGGAATTGACTTGTATATGTGATATATTAAGAAAGAAAAAAAGAAGTGAAGTATTTTTTTCTGATTAAAAAATGTAGCATAGGATCTTTGCAAAGAGATGCAAGATTTAGAATTGGTAATTCCAGAGGTCTTAATTTTGATGGTGTAGACTAAGAGCACCTTTATACTCCTGATTTAGTCCTTGAAATATCATATTATTGGAAAGTCTGTTTAGCAGTAATCAAGCAAACCAAAGGTATAATGAAGAGAGCTGAACAAATAATTCACACTGAATAATTTACTCAAACCTCATTTTGAGTTCTGGAGTGTCAATGAACAGATTCCTTGAAATTTATTTATTCACAAAGAACATATATTTTTTTTCTGTATACTTACTGAACTTTTGATCTATCTGTTTTAAAAATCAAAGCCATAGAACTAAATGGCAGTTAATAGCCTAATTTTTCCAATCCTTCAATAAATCAAGAAAATGGTGGAATATCCATCATTAAAAGCATAATTTTGAAAACAGATTAATACAGGAAATTGAACTTCTTATCTAGTTTGTAAAGGTAACGAACTTAATAAAAAATGCATTGTCTCCTCTTCAGACAATGATGGCCTTAGTCAATAACAGAATTGTTGAAGAAAGAGAAAACAGTAAGATTCAGTGGTGCAAGGTTTTAATTTGGTACTCTCCTGCCACACCTCACATCTTGCAGATGTCTGTTTGCTTTCTTCAAAAAGTGCATTTATGTTTTCCCTTGACTCATTTAGAGCAGAACATATCTGTTGAAAGGGATCTAGTCCAAGTATATTTAAATATCTTTGTGCCAGTGTTCTGAGGCAGAGCAGGGAACAAATCATCCTCTCATGCAGAAAGCTGCTAGTATTCCAACTCTTTAAAGTAAACACATTATTGTATTCATTTCACAGATAAGAAGTTTTGACTAGCACTTTTGTTGTGATGGACAGTTAGTTGTGTAGTGTGCGGCGATCAGTTTCTTATTTGATTGCGTAGCATCTCTAATAAGACCAAATTTAAAAGCCCAAAGGTCTTACAACTAAATCCAGCAATATCTGCTCTAGATGACAGGCATCTCATTTCTTTGATGTGATTAATTTTTCTTAAGCTTTTTTTAACATTTAGGCAGTTGTTAAAAGCAGTGCTTCCCTTTACATGAATACCTATAAGCTACCTTCAACAAAATGTCTTGCCTGAGTTCCCACCTTGATTTTGAACATATACTCAGCTCTCTGCCCCAATGATCATATGGCTGTTGGTAAATAGACTAAAGTTATATCAAGTTGTGCAAGTAAGTGACTTTTATTCACCAGTGTAGCTGCTGCATAGACTTAGTTTTCTTACACAAGAAGTACAAAACTGAGTCTTACAACATTTAAACATTCTTCTGAAATAGTAATTACTGAACATCATTACATCTTTCTCCTACAGAAAATTTTATGGGTTGTATAACTCTAGGGAGAGACAACACTTTATTAAAATTGATGGATCTTTTCTATATGTGTCAAACTGATATCCTGTGACAAGACATTGAGCTACAAATCAACATTTAACGTTCATTGTCTGAAATTCTAGAGATAAGGACCAAATTTCATTATGGTTAAAGGCAACCCCCCTCCTTCCCACCCATCTTTCTACTTCTTAAATTATATTGAAATGGTTTTGCTAGAAAAGTATGATGTGAAAATACCAGCAAATCAGATGGCACCAAAGTAGAGAACATTTTCAAATTACTGTATTGTTACCTTTCCCTAGTGATAACAAAATTGATGTTAGCATTCAGATGTGCAAAATAGTGAGCTCTCTTCAACACAGAACCCAAAAATATAAGGCTTCTATTGTCCTCACTAAGGCTTTAGAACCTTAACTACACGTTACAAATTATATAGAAGTAAAATCCTTCAGCAATCTGGAGTAGAAGCCAGGCAGAGAAAACTTTTCAGTCGCATTGCATTGTATTTAGATTATTGTTTTCAGCTTTTTTTATTCTTGGAAATACTAAGGCTTTATTTTAACAAAACATATAATAAAAATTAAATAGAAAATAAAAAATCCATACAGGATATTTTCCTCATTAGGGCTTTATATAGTAACCTTTTCTTTTTTCTTTTTTTTTTTTTTTTCTTTTCTATGCCTTTTTTTTTAGTTTTGCATATATTTTATCTGGCTTAGCAATACTAGACCCATTATCCAAGTAAAAAAGCAGATTAATTCCTAAAATTAGGTTTGAAATTTCTCTTTGGAGATCAGATTGAATTCTATTCTGAAAATTCACCTTATGATATTTCACCTTAGTGGTATTATACAACTTCAGAATAAATCCTGTTGCAGTTTCAGCTTAAGGCCTCTGTTGGGAGACTAGTCTTATTTAAAAGTACAGGACTAATAATTGTGTAATCTGGGACCCATTTCCTGTTCTGTTGCAGATTTTCTGGGCAATCACTTATATCCTTTCAGACCCAATCTGATGAAATGAGCTATGGAACACTTCCTGTGGGACTCAATCAGCATATCATTATGCTGTACATATGAAATGGGGAAAATAAACACTACCACTCAGATAAGATGTAAACAGTCATTAAATATTTTAAATTGCTGCAAGGTTCTTAATATACAAAATATTATAGGAGTGATTTTAATATTTAATGTGCAATACTGTTTTTGAGGTTTTTTACTCTTTCACTACACTTTACAGATAAGAAGTGCCTTCAGTTATTCATGAAGGGATTGCAAATCCACTTGACAAAACAGGCAGGTGATTTTGTGGCAAAATTTGAAAAAATTGTTGTGTGTACTGCCTTCTCAATAATCCTGTTCTCTAATACAAGAGAAATACATAAACCTTGTTAAGCCTGCAGGGGCTATATATTCCCTTTCCTTGCTAGAGATACAAGAAGCTGAAGAATAAATACTCATGGAATGGTTTCTAAGTAAAGTTTTGTTTGAGTTTTTGGCTTTGGATTTTTGGTGCTTAGTTTTCTTTTTTATTTTATTTTATTTTTGTTTTTAATAATTCAGGGAAAATTATTTCAATTCTATAAAAATAAAAATAGATATTTTTTTACTAAAATACGTTTTCCTCATGCTGTATATTTAACATATGTTCTCTGAAGATGCACAGCTGCTTTCACCTAAGTCATCATGGACCTAGCAGAGCTATCTTTTCCCCAGGAAATTTGTTCTCATTTGCTTTATCTATTAAGGTACATCATAACCTTTACTTGGATAAATAGGGACAATGAAACATAGGAAAATCTATGCAACAAATGTGCATTTATTCTTTATTTCATATTCAGCTTTTAAAACCATACTAGCCAGAAATGTATTTGTTGAACAAAAAAAAACATACTAGCCAGAAATGTATTTGATGAACACAAATTTTATCACATATAAATCAGCTACCATCAAACCAATCTGACTATCAGTAAAGTGACACTGAAAGGTATTGTAATGAAATTTAATAATGCTTTTAATATTCAAACTACAAAATTGCCCAAAACTGAGCCACAATGTTATGGCAAACTTTCTCAGTTCTTTTATTTATTTTTTTTTTGGCTCATATGTGTTCAGTGACAATTTATTCAATTCTGCCTGCTTTAGAAAAATATTTCCATTGACCTAACTTTGGTTTGGGAAATAAGGCAGTAGCTGTGGAGCTAGACACCTCTAAATAAATATATATATATACATTTTTAAATAAAACTGACAGGTCTCCAGGCAAAGCAGTTCAAGGCTGATTTCTGCAATATAGTACTGTAACTCCTCACCAAGGCATCCCGAGGCTTACAGTATATTCATGCATCCATGGAAAGACTGGTCAAAATAAAATATTGCTTCAAGCTACACAAAGCCAAAAAGCATCTCCTGAAATTTTGCAACCGAAATCTTCTCCATGGAGGAATACTTTAAAAATACCACAATCCTTTACCAAATTTGCCTAAGTGCCAAAAAAATGAGGACACAGCGATGATACTGCGTATTGGGAAAGACTTTATAATGGTGAAATACTTGCAAATTAGTTGTGTGCTATTCAGGGAGCTACTCTCTGCTCTGCTGTGCTGCTTTCATGGCAGTGTAACTGCAGGGCAGCCAAAGGACCCACGTAAAATGGATAGTGTGGAAAACGTGGTGTTTTCAAAGACCTTTGCAACTGGATGTCAATTGCAGTTTCATCATTGCCTGGACCTGCAGCCATCTAAGCCAGTTCAGATGTGTTTTCAGTTCCCAGAAGTGATGGGAACTGAAAACAGTGTCTGACCCAGTACATAGGAGCTGCTTTTGTTACTTGGCACTACTAACGATGGACACGGTAATGAAACCAAAGAATAAAGCTTCCCACTGCAAGCAAAACATTTTGGGTGCTTGTCTAATCAATGCCTTGACTGCATCCATTAAAAGAGTCACAGCCCTCTGAGAAGACAGATGTGGTATGATATTATCATGCTTGAGAAGTCAAGGAGGTGTTTTCTATTTTCTATTTTCTCTGCAGAGCAGGAGGAAAGGAATTTGCAGAAGTTCACTAACAATAATGTGTCTGTTGCTTTCTCCAGCACATACACTTGTTTTTATCATTTTGTTTTCAGATAGCAGAGGCAAGCCCAGCTGGGAGATAGACAGGGAGTCAAACAGAGGAAAAGGGATCCCTGGAGGGTTAGTGATGTTCAAGCAGATGGGGGAGGAGGGAAGAGAGAGCGGGAGCAGATGGGAGGGGGGAAGAGACCAGAAGCAGAACAGATGTGGGGGTGGGAGGGGGCTAATTTTGGTTAAAGACAAAGGAGGACAAATAAGAAGTAAATTTGTGATTTACATTTAGAATATTCTTTTTCTCATAAACACACTTTTATTTCTAATGCTAGAGGAAAGTTTGAACAGCCTGCAAAACCTAAAAGTTAGAGCAAACATCAATGTCACTTGAGCAAGCACTAGAAAGTGAAGGAGGTCTGTAGAAGTTTCTTAACCATGAGGTTTAGTCTCTAAAAACTGGAAACTCAAGGTTCCCACCTGTATTGTATTTCACCACACAAAGCATACTTATGCAAAGATGTGCAGTAGCAAAACAACAAAGAAGAGACTTATGCATGTGGATAATAAATGGTTCTTTGTATTTCTTAAATTAAAGAGGAGTAATAGAATTTGAATTATTGAACCATGAGTGAATTACAAAAAAATCTATCCTAAATTAACAATAAAAATGTATAACCTATGTTTACATGCAGAACATTTTCATTTTCTACAAAGCCACCTTCTATATTCTGTCCAGTTCTATATTTTGAAGTTTCATTTTGTTGCTGTGTCTCCTGGCAGGGTGTGTAGGTTGTAAGTGAAGGCTGACTGAGAATGCTGCATCTGAAAGTTAATTAGCATGTTGGCAATCTGTCAGCCAGACTTTTGTCTGTTTGTTTTTCATACAGAAATGAATGAGAGTGGATTCCAGAGGTGTCTGAGTACAATTAAGTATCTCACTCTGTAAAATAAATATTTTATATTACTGCATGCTTTTAGGAATCAGCCAGAATGTATCCATTGATGGTATTTTCCTCTGATATCCTAAATGTAAATATATGTGAGCAGGTAAAAAAGAGGTAGTGTAATTGCATCTGTTTGGTAGAGCATAAGGGGCCAGGTCCTGTGTTTTATTTAAACACAGGATAACTCTGTGTAATCCAGAAACCTGCTTGAGGCTTGTAGAGGAATATTGGATATCAGAATCTGGCCCAGATTATTTGGGCCTAATTTAGTTGCTGGTTATACAGTAGCCAAGTCTGTGTAAAATGTTAAAAAAGATTTTCCAATTCTATGCTGAAAAACTGCTAGAAGTCTTGGAATATGAAACAGCCTGAACCTAGTGATAAACCTTCACCCACAGTAATGACTAGGCATGTGCTAAAAGGATGGCTAGATTTCACAGCCCAGAATTAAAGTGAGAAGCCTGCAGTGGGTGCAGCAGGGAAAAAGGAGAGTGAAAAGAGTGCGGGAGAATGGTAACCTTGACTCAGACTCGATGTCACTGCCATGGGGATCTTGCCTATAGCTGAGTTTCACCTGACAAGGGACAAGGCACAATTTCTTCATGTGAAAAAAAGGAAATGCTCCAGGTATGTACAGTGCTCATGAGAGAATGGGCAGACACCAGCCCAAGCCAATGAAAATTAGGGCATTCAAGTCTCTTCCCCATCCCAATTTCTGCATAGACTATTTGCTTTTCTGTCATAACTTTCCTTTACTAAAAAGCATGTGCAGTTTCCCATAGAGCACAGCCCTCCAGTTATGGCTGGGGTCATTACAGTGGACAGTATTGTCACAGGGTCAGCAGCCAGGAGATTTTTCCCTGGGGCTTTCACAGAACGTAGCCACTTAGACTGGTGGCTCCTCACAGGCGACACAGTTCTCCCGTGAGACTTTTGCAGCAGCTGCCCTTGCAGTCCAGACTCTTTAGCGTATGGATGATTGAAGAAAGATCTCAGGCTAGGTTTTATGTTTTTCTTTACAGTGTATTTTATTTATTTTCGTGCATTGCCACTTATTCCCCAGGTTACACTCTTAGGACAGATAGTAACATCATTTGACTGGACTCTGCACATCTCTACCGATGATCCAAGGATTAGCTCATTTCAAGTGGGGTGATCTGAATTCTCCTTCCCTTTTGCACAGCAGGTGTACAGAGGACATAATTATACCCCAACACTGGTGTCAGCTTCCTTGACCATGTGCTCCCTGTAGGAATCAACATCAGATCCAGAAATCACAAAACAATTATTTCTCTCTCTCCTTGTCTCTAGAAGACTATATTTACCCTGGCTATTCAGGTATGCTTCAGGTATGCCACAAGAGTGCACCTATAACCCCCCTGAAATAGAAAATGACTGAAAAGCAAAGATCTGTGCTGCAGGCCAAGATCCAGGCCTAGGTTTTTTTGTCTTGCAACCAAAATCCCCCCAAAAATGATGTGTCCAGTCCCATCTGAGGCCCTAGAAACTCACCTTCCTACCACTGCACCCAGAGGAGATGCTGGCCTCCAGAGAGCAGGCTGAATGTCTCTGTGAGTAGAATTAGATTGTCTTTAACAAGTTTTATGATCCCCTGAAGGAACGAGCACAGATGATAAAGGTGAGAAAAATCTGCTGCAGACTGAAATATTATCTGCAGACACCACAGGATACATTTCCCAACAAGCCTGACTATCTGTTGAACAAATTTCTATTGCATGTGGCCCTGACATTGCAGGGCAGAAAATATATAGGATCCCAAAAAAGGAACTTGCAAGTTCCTTAAAATTACCAGTAGTATTCAACTTTTTTAACTCTTTTTAATATTATAAATTTATTTTCCATAATAAAGTTCTTAAACTTTATGAAACCTCACAACAAAGAAAGTCACAAAAACATCCAGGTACAAAGAACTCATGTTCTCTTCGGTGCAGTTGTCCCCTCTTGCTGTTTGCTTAGCTGGTTTGTGACAACACAGAGACTGGGCTCAATGCTGGTTGCTTTTAGAATCCCATTTCTACTTTGTTTTGAAGTCCAGCACTAAAGTGCAGTTCAGAACCTTCCCAGGTTGTCACTGACTTTTACCTGAAGAAGGGAAGGCTCCCTTGTGCCCTCGTCAGTATATAGGTGTGTGAAGTTTAGAGTATTAGTTTATATATTTTTAGAAAGGATGTAAATTCTTTGGACTAGAAATTGATCCCAAGAGTTTGTCTATAACCCTTAAGGATTCATATTAATCCCTAACCCACTAATCCTGCATTTTTGATGGCTTAAAAGCCTACTACTTTAGAATTCTTTGTGTCTGTATCCCCAGCTGGTCCTTAATTGTTTCTCTTCTATATTTATGCGTACTCCAGATCATGTGTTGGTATACAATGTCACTATCATAAATTGATTTAAATCTGTCCGGCTCCAACTCTCAGAATCCATCAGCATAAAGCAAAGCATTTATTTCCTGTCCATCACACGAGAGTGCTGAAGCAGTCATGACTTCCAAGCTCCAAAACACATCAGCACATAAATTAGTAAGTGCAATTTATGAGAACAGATTCATAACAAGTACATTTCTAGCAACATTGTATTAGAGAGGAATGGCGAAGTCAGGGCAGCTTGTCCCGCCAGATTGTCTGTCATTTTCAATCACAATAAGAAAAAGCAAATGTAATTTAAATAAATATAGAAGTTTCTTTGTTTGAGCCTTTTGTTTTAACAAATGTTGCCAAGGTAGAAATTATGCCAACTAAGAACTGGTTAGGCTCTGCCAATTTGCCTCAGCTGACCCCAAACCATAGGCGTCTAAGAGCACTGAAATAAAGAGGGAGAGAGAGAGACTACTGTTAATGCTGAGCTTTCCAGAGGGTCTTAAAGAGACCTTTGTTATCTTTTATAAACACCAGAAAGATTTAATCCAAGTGCCACAAGAGAGGCAGGTTATCTTCATTACGGGGATGAAGGAGTGAACATGTAACAGCCTGTAGGATTAATACTACTCAAAATAAAAGTTACAGGGTACTTTTTGACATAAGCACCCTGTTAGAACATGTTTTGCCTCAAGTTTAAAGCCCATTAATCTTGTGAAGAGCCGGAAATCTACAATCCGTGTCATCTAGCTGGCATGAAGCACAAACTGCTCAGCAAAGCTGCTGAAATTCTGATCTACAATAAGCTTTTGAATGAGATATGGACAGCCTTAGCAGCTTGCTGCTTTTGGTAGCTGCCACTGCCAACTGCTCTCCTCTTTCTTCTCTCCCAGTTATTGATTTGGCAATGTGTATTTTTTCTCTATTCACCTGCAAAGGCAGAAGTGCCATATGAAATAGTACAGCAAAGGTTAAAGACAATAGGTTTCCCCTTTAGGAGAGATGTGCTTGTTAGAGATTTCTCTGATCTTATCCCTGGCTGTGCACCCCGGTTTGATAACACCTGGGAGCTACAGCCTGAGGTTTCTCATGGCCAGCTCTGCAGCTTTTGCAAGGCCTCCTAGCACCCTGAGATTTCACTCTTGAACATTTTGAATGTCACGGCCTGGACAGTGTGTGTGCAATAATAATAAGGGGGATCAGAAAGCATCTGATCATAAGCACCTTACTTGTGACCCCTGCTGTGGATCTACTGTCTATCCCACCTGCCAGACTCATTTCCACATTTTCCAACCTGCCCTTAAGGTGTCAGTGGTTTCTGTTCTGCCTGAAGGCATCCCCTGGCACCCCCACCTACAGCCTCAAGATGGGCCAGCAAACTGGCCAGTTGCCAGTACAACCAGGCTCTCACCTAAAAAGAACTGCCAGCAACTCATTGGACCCAGGCTCAAACAAGAGCACTGGTGGCTTGCCAGGAAGGGCTATAAACTGTGCAGGACTGACTCCTTAATACCCTCTCTAACTGGGAACAGTTCTCTCTAAAATCCCTGTGCTCTACAAGGGCAAGGCTGAGCATGCACTCCCACTTCTCTGCTCCAAGTTTTCCAAGGAGATCAGATACACTTTGAGAAAGACACTAAGAACAGGATGCTCAGAAAGTTAGATTTTTATTATATTATTTTTGCACACAAAACCTAAGAACAATTTATATGGCAGACAGCTTACTAGGCCTAGGATATGATGCAGCATGCCAGTGTCCTCATATTCTCTTGTAGGTCCATTCTTGTCAGAACATGTTTGCACATTGCTGTGGACTGTGAGTGGCAGGTGCTGCCATGTGCTGGGCTCTTCAGAATGAAACACCTTGGAGTATGACCTTCCACATGACCTCAGAGAAGTAAACAAAACAATTCAGATCAAGTCAAATCAGAGAAGAGAATCAAGAGAAAAGGAAATAGAAAACAGTCATTGATACTAAAACTCACACAGTAAAATTGGAAATAGCTTGACACAAGGAACCAGCCTGACTGTTTTAACAGCCTTTTCTTCGCTTCCCCATCACCTTTACATAGATTATGTAGGAACAGGAAGGGCTATGAGTAGATAATGAAAAATGAATTGATTTCTTAGTGTTGGTAGGGTCTGGGAATTTTAAGAACACGGTGGGTTTGGTTTTGTGGTATTTTTCCCCATTATGCTATTTTAATACCAAGAGCCTTTGTTTTCATATTTAGTTCAGTCCTTCTTTTCAATTGCAGGTGAAACCACAGCTGGAACTAGAAAAGGCCAAACCACCAGATTATCAAAAGGTAAATAAATGTTCTCTACCAGAAGCATGTTTTACCTAGCACATCTAGCATTCAGAAAATCCATTTATGCATGCTGTTTGCAGAGGCTTACCTTCTTGTCGGAACAAATCAATAGCTCCCATCCCTGAAACTCAACAGTGAGAAGCTAAAAACAACAGCAAATTGGTCAAGTCCACTTTTCAAAGAGCACCTGTCATACAGCAATGGATGAGGATTGCTGTCTTTTTCTCTGCTGTTCACAAATAAATATGATTGTGTACAATTACATGACTTTTCATGCTATGTACAGTCAGTAGAATTCAACTTATACTGTAAAACTTGCAAGTAGTCCCAATCCTCTTACATTTCTTTTTCTCTTCTCTGTGTATGTGGATACAAGAGTTTTACATGGAAAACATCTTGAAACTTGAATACTTGGATGGAAAAATATATTCAAATCATAAATTAAGCAGGAATCTTTTTGATCACTTGCTTAAGAGAAATAAATTTACATTTTCATATGTAACGATTTATTGAAGTAGCACGTGTTGAGACACTGCCAAGGAGCTGGCTGCTTGCTCAAGTTCATAATTCTGCTGGCGAACACTCATGAATGAACCTTAGAATTTTGTTTTCATTGCTTCCTAGTACTGTCAATCTTTTAATTCTTCACAAATTTCTAATTACTGGAAACACTTTTTGATTAATATCCCCAAGGCTTATAGTAAGTGAAAATCAGTATTTGGAAAAGCTAGTGAATGCAATCATCCCATTAAAGCATGATGGAAAAGCAGTGTTTTTCCTGTTTGTCCTTTGCTATCAGTTTGCTTATTGTAATTGCTCTTTTATCTGTCTGTGTTTTATACTCACTATACTCTGTAGTGCTTTTGTGCTCAGTGGCATCACATAAATCAATACTTTCGATGCTTGTTTTTGCCTTGATATTTATTTGCAAATCCTATTACAATACAAACTGGAGAGGAAAATACATGCCAGAATTAGTCAAATTAATATTTTATTTATTATATTTGCTTCTCATAGTGGCTGATTCCATATTTGGTCTTTAGACTTTATGATTGTTTTAAATCACTTGACTTAAAAGTATCCAGGACTCTGAAAGTTCTTTTTGCTGTAAATTGAAATACATGTATTTTCCTAGTATCTGGCCAGCTGTATTACAGGGAAGATGCTAATGTGACACACTGAAGCATGCATTTCCCCACGTGCACCAGAAAAGTGACACATTTTCAATCAAAATTCATTGTATCTACAGGAAGGCAGAATAATCATGGTCTCTGCACAGCTTTCTGTAGAGATACATGGGGGGGCAGCAAGGCCCTCTTTTTCTTTCCAGAAGACTCAGCTGGATCCTGCACACAGGAACCACAGGATATTGCAGACTGGATCCATCCAAATTCTTCTTCTAAATCCTCTCATATGGAACTAGTGGAGAATAAAGAGAATGCACTGAAGATTAAAAACATCAAACACCACTCTGCTATGGTAAAGGAAGGTTACTGATAGGAATTTATCATTGCTGAATGAAATTTATGTCCAGAAAAGAAAAAGAAAAAAAAAAAAAGAGTGACCGCCCAAGGTCTTTTCTCCTGTTGATACTTTGCATGTGTATGCATTCAGTCACTGCAGCTTTAGATTGTGTTTGTAAAAATGAATTAACAGATGACAGTGCCATGACTTACCCTGGACCCTTCTACAAGTTGAAAGCTCTAGCCTTGCAATTTATGTTTAATAATTTAACACATTAATAATATTTTAGATTTGGATTATTGAACATAAGCATGGAGATTATTTAAATAAATATTTAATTTTTATTCACCTTGCAAGAAGACAGAATGTGTTTTTAATTGCCAGCAATAAAATGTAGAAATATTATCAGTAAAGAAAGTAATTAAGAAAGCGTTCTTAAAAAGAATTCATGGGGTATTTTTGTTTTTCTTTCTTAAGGTGATAAAACTACCTCGTAATAGGAGATTCAGTGTTAAAAGCTGATGTCTCAAAAACATCAAGATTTTTAACTGAATCGGCTTTGAAGATGTGATGAGTTTTAATTGTGCAGGTTCCCATTAATTTATCTGCATTAGCACAAAATAATATATGCTGTTTTTCATAGTTGTCATCTTTACTTTCTGAAATTATCTTTCACGCTTTGCAATCTGTGGTTCTGCCCAAAAGTTTGAGTTTCTTGAAGACCAAGAGTAGAGCACAGAAGAGCACAAATTCTAGCTATTTGCAGTGTGGTAAATGTCATCTTGAATCTGATGCTTGTGGTAAAACTGAAAAGTCTCTGAAATCCTTTTGTATCTATTGTACTTTGGGGTTTTACTATGTATTTGTTCTTCTGTTATTGGAGAAGCTGTTGGTTTGAAAGTATTTTTCTGAAGATTTTTTTGTATTTATTCTTGTCCTTAGGAAGCAATCAAATCAGCCTTTGCAGAGCATCATTTTATTTTTAGCACTGTTTCTCTGAAGGTATTATTTGACTGAATTTCAACTCACTGACCTACCTTTCTTTAGAATTTAGAGACACTTTAATTTCCACCTTTTGCCTCAAGCTCGTACATTTTTAGCTTTACTTGTTCTTACTTTCTATAATTCTTAGAAATTGGGAAACATTTTTCTTCCCAGTTTTCTAAACACTGAAAACACACTCCAAAAGAAAATCCACCACAAACCTCATCCTTAAAAGTTTTGCACCAGTGTTTACAACTAATTACTTCTAAACTAAATAGCTTATGATGCAGTATGCCAGAAAGCAGGCATATCTTCTGTGGGTATACAGTATGACCCACATATGTGCAATTTTTATTCAAGTTCCCTTCTGTCTAGCCAAATTATCAGATCATTATGGCTTGCTTGCCTGTTTGGGCTCCTTTCCAATGCATTCTGCTTTTGTATCCATTTTTCCCCTACTGGTCACTTACTATGCTGGAGGCTATTTTTAGTATTCTTAACTCTTCCTCTATTTTAACACTTTTCAAGTATGCAAAACTCTGCTGCAATGAGCAAGGGAATAATCTCTACCCCATAGCCATAGTGCACAGGACAGAAAATAATGAGCTTAAATTATAGCAATGAAGATTTAAATTAGATAATATGGATAAAGAGCAAAGCCAGACAACCAAAAAAAATGCTTTCCATCTAAAAGGAGGGTTAAGCATTAGGATAGACTGTTTTGGGAGTATATGAGATCTCTGTCACATAGTGTTTAAAAAACAGGTTAGACAAACATCTGTCAGGAATGGTTTAGGTATAGCTGATCCTGCCTGGGGGCAGAAGGAATGGAAGAAGTGACCTCTCAAGGTCCCTTCCAGCCCCATTTTCTGTTTTTATTTTTGTTTGTTGTTTTTTTGGTTTTTTTTTTTGTTTGTTTCTTTGTTTGTTTGTTTGTTGGGGCTTTTTTTAGCCTGGATTTGGAAATGCTCTTCTGTTTGCAATGGGTGCTCAGATTTCTGTCTATAAAATACAGATGTTGCTATCAAGAAAGATTATTCAAAAGAAGTTGTAGTTAGGAAAATGGTGATTAAATATATAATTTAAATGCAAAACATGGAAAGAATTTTTAGCAAAGTTAATAAAAACTAACAAGAAAAATCACAGAAGGCAGTACTTGAAACCATTAATTACATAAGGGGTTTCAAGCATTGATTAGGCTGTAGCACTTGTCCTTGTTGTAAGTGGTATTGACCCTTTAGAAATGAAGTTGATCCAATTCTTTCTACTATAACTCCTCTTAGGGATTAGGAGATTTCAAGTATTTTCTCTTGTGATATTCATTCCTTGATAGCTTAAAGCCAAAGTGAATTAATTCTTCCTATACAAAGTAAGTATCAAATTTCAAGGAACACAGTTAAGTATATATAGTACATGTGTAACAATCAGGGAGTCAAAAAAATATTTTGTGTGCCTAGTTGGAGTCAGCTGGAGTAATGTAACCTTTTCATTCCTGGAGCATAATTTCAAAGGATTTGTGTTTGTTCCTCAAGTACTGCTGTTAGAAATAGAAAGCCAAGCTCCTATTGGGGTTGATGGGAACCTGTTACATCCTCTGGTTCCTGGCACAGACTGTGGTGAATGCTCACCAAAGTTAGACAGAAAGCTTTGCCACAGAATTGTGCAAAACAGATCTTCAAGCAAAATATTTGCTGGGGGCCACTAGCTGTCTAAGGAGAGTTGATGTTCCAACTCAGAAACCCAGAAAGCATCCCCCTTGCCAGGAACACCATTCAGTTGCAGCTGGATCTGCTAAAATTATTCCATTTTCTTTTAATATACTGTGAGTATACCTCATTCAATTCAGATATATTTTAAAGATATTTGAAATATAAATTAGATCGTGTGGAAAGTGGTTTGGATGTTTTACACATATTTATCATTGTAACATGCCATACTTTGTATTTCAGATTAAAAATTCACAAAGCTCAACATAATTTTCATCTCAATCAGCTACTGAGTTGTCAGATTGACTTGTTATTTATTTATAAGGGCTTGTAATTGAGGCACATCTTCACACAGGTGATTGGTGAGCCAGGCAGTGACACTGCGATCCAGCAGTGGACAAATGTGCTGGTACCACATGAAGTTCACTGTGATATGCTGTCAGTTTTATTAGCAAGAACCAAGCTCTTATGTACATACAAATGTTTCTGCTGACAACACAGGAGTTCTGCCTCTTAATTTAACAGTCTCAATGATGAGAAGAACATACAGTTTCCCTGAATGCTTTGGCATAATCCAGATGTTAGGCTTTTGTCTGAGTGTCTAGTTCAGACAGACAAAGTAATATTTTGGAGCTTCAAGTTTCTTTGCATTTGAGCATTGGTCTGAGAGCCCAGAGTAGCACTTGCCAGACCCTGAAACCTGAGTGTTATCAGGCAGTATAAATCCTTGAAAAACTTTGAAATAACTGTATGGAATGGTCTGTTTTGTTTTCCTTTACAATTTGGGATCTGCTTTCTATTTCTTTTACTCTATCTTCCTTGAAAGCTAATGTAAAGTTTCATTGCAAGATTTAAGGTACTGGGAGATGCCATTGATTTGTGTTGCACTCAGGTAACAGGTGTCCTTAATAAATCTTGTCTTAAACATAGTACAGACAGAGTATTACATTAAAAATATTTTTAGCAGATTTTAAAAGAGATTGGAAATCTTCTGTAATTCTGATATAGTGTTTCAGTTTCACATAATTTTCTGTACCTATGACCACACCCTCATGCATTCCAGCATGGCCTGAGAGCCAATATTCCAGATATTTACTGTTTATTTATTATTTTTATTTATTTCTGATTCCAGTTATACTTCTTACAATGCCCTCTGTTCCTTTGTATGCAAACACTGGGCTCAGTGGCTCATGAACTGTTGTTGACAGTTATTAAGAAGGGTAATCCAGGCCATGGACAAACTAGATATCCACATAAATTCAAAACTAATAACTCTCAGACAAAATTGAGAAGGTTGTAAATGAATTATTTAATTTCTTGGACTGTAGAACAGCATACTACTAAGTTGATTTGTGTCTTTTGACCACATTATTCTATATATGAATAGTTACTTGGATCATACTTACTTTTTGGCTGTTTTTCTACCTTCAGATGAGACACAGATCCTCTACACATCTGTGGTGAGGGATCAGACAGAGTGAGACAGATGTGTCATGTGAGCACAAGCCCATAATTTCAGTTGACCCATACAGTCCACCTAACAGAAATGTCATTAACAGGTTTAGATAGATAAAATCTTACTTAGCTTCTCAAGCGGCTTATGCAAGTGTTATTCAGACACATTGGGAAAGACTAACAACCAATTATTTTCAAAATTCTATAGTCAAACTTTAAAATAACATTTCTTCTTAGCATCCAACCACCCCCCTACATTTTCCTGCAGTCAGCTTTGAAAAATAATTATCTTTTTTAATATTATTGTAACATGGGATTTTTTCAGAGAAAACAGAAATTAATTCCTTTGAAGAGCTGTTAAAAAGTACTTGTATGATTGTCGTCTCCTCTTCTTCATTCTTTGAACAAGGAAAATAATACAATTTTGCTCACAAGGTCAAGTGTCCATGTGTACTTTTTTTCGGTTAATATTGCATGATTTATATATGTATTTCTTTGTCTATAAGTAGGTTATATTTCTCTAACAGATCTACTAGATCTGTTCTGTTCAACTACAATGACCATAAGTGAGCATCTAGAGCAGAGTCATAAGGAGAGACATTACCACTGCAGCTATTGAGAAATTCCTTTGGGTGGTCTTTGCTGAATTTTCACTAACAGGCAAGTGCAGGAGACTAGAGATGTAAATGCTTTCCTTAAATACATCTTATAGTCTGGATTTATTGTCCGCTGTATCTGCTCCTCTTTTGAAATTTAAAAGACTACAGGAGAATGATCGGCCCTTGGTGTAGAAAATTGTGCTGAAGCAGAAAGTAACTCAATGCAGCAAATGTTATCTGGGAAACACAGCCCATGGGCTCATGTTTATAGCCCTTCCTCCAGCCCATGCTTTGCATGACATTTTTCTGCCATACTTTTGTGGAGACAAGAAAAATAAATTATCAACAGCTTAAAGCAGTCTACAGAAACTTAACCTTAAAGCCCAAAAACACACAACCAAAGACTCCCAAAGCTGCTAATAGTACTTAATCGTATTTTGTTATTCTGTCCCTCATACTAAAACATAAAAATCAAAAAATAAGCATACTAAAGTGTAGCGGGGGAAAAATCCTGTGACCATATTCCCCAGTTTCACCTCCGATATACTGGATATTGATCTGATCTGTTCCTGCTTTTTCATGTACTGAGAACAAATACATTTTATGAAATTGCATGGCTCCTTACTAAGTTTTCGTTACATCCTTTATTTTTGAATGCAATCAAATAAACAAAGCTTTGTTCAGAATAGCAGCCCAAAAATTTTTCTAAATTACATACAAAATAAAACAGATGCTTTTCTGTATGTAACAGCAAAAGGTTGTTTATATATTATTTCTTACTTTCTATTCAAAACATTGCAACTACTGGACTAAGCCAGTATTTTCTAACAGTTGGCCTGTTTGCCCACTTGAAGTCAGAGATGTGTCTCCTCCAATGAAGGTGAAAGGTCCCTGATAAAGGCTTTTGAACCTATATATATTTATTAATGCTTCTACAGCTATGTACTGGATTTACACGATAATGTAATGCAAACAGTTCTTAGATTTTTCCTACTTCTGGTAGGCCAGAAGTACTTCTCAACAGATCACTAATAAAATTAGAGATAAAGGTAAAGAAATTGTGCCCTAAAATGCTTGCATCTATCAAATTTGATTTGAAATTCTGTAATGTTTATTTTTATACTTTAGAGGAAAATAATTGGAAATACTGTATATATTTGATATATGATTCAAGCATTTCTCATCTGTTATCTGTCAACAAGACACTCATGAAAAACAGGCTGTTTGACTGGAGCAAAGTGGCTGAAGCTTGCATGTGTGTTCCTAGAACAGTTGAGGATTTCAAGGCCATACAAAAACAGAGTGTGAATAGTTCCCAAGCTGTTAATTTCTTTCTGAAATTAGCTCCACAGCTGAATTTTGAAGAGATTATGCACAGCATCTTAGTATTTAGTTATCAGAATGCATATCAGAAATAGTCATTATGGCTAAACTCCATAAGGTATATTTCACAATTTTTTATATTACCAAGACATCCATTTGTGCTGTAGTTTGACTGCAGATAACTTATCACAGTATTACATTAACAGTGGTCATAGCATCAGTGGTTTCAGGTGAGAAAGAAATATTTTGAGAATAGTTATTTTAGTTCCAAAGATTCAGATTAGGCTGATGAAAATATTGGAGAAGTGAAGGTTGTTTGAAGTATGAAAGATTTTTCTAACATATCATATTTGAAGAACTGACTTTGTCCCTCATTAATAAAAATATATTTCTTCATTCTTAACATGAGGGAATAGGCAAACTTTGCTCTGCTAAATATGATATTATATTTAGTGCCCATGTGAAAGAGAAAAGATAATCATGCATAAGTAAAAGCTCTGATATGCAGTAATTTCTTGTAAGCCAACATTTCTTGCCCATTACCATTTTGCAAGTTCAAGTAGGGTCAAGGCTTACACAGAGAGGATTATATAATTACTTAGACAGGGTTTGATACATCCATTATAATCCAGTCTTAATTGATATTTACCCACTTTTCTATGCAACTGACCAAGTTTTTAAGAACTTGAATTAACAGATGATGGTGGCTTGACTAATAGTTACTGTGAAGGTGTTAACATTCTTCTCAGTAGTGAGTATTAGCAGTAGTAGTCATGTTAAGAGTGTTGTATCCCAAAAGGAGGAAATCCCTTGAAAGGTCAGAGAATAACACCACCACGATCTGCAGTAGAGATTCTTCTCAAGCAACATTGGAATGCAATTTACTATTGGGAAGTGAAAAAATGACATTGTAATTAATGTTGTTTCTTTTCATCTATTATCAAAACTATTTTAAAATTAATTAAAAATACTATTATTCATTATATTGCAAGAAATCAGGCTTATTCTCTTTGGAAAGTAACATAACATCTGATTAAGTTGCACTTGGCTTGCTCTTCTAGTACCTTGATATCTGCTTAAGGCATCTAGTAAAAACTAAGCAAGGCAATGCATAGGACTTGAAAATCTTGAGCCTTCTTATTTCAGCTTATCACCTGTGTATAATGAATTGGATTAACCTGTTTCTGAGTTACCTCTGGAAGGATGAGGAATTAAATTATTTCTATATCACCTACACAGTTCATTTTTCCAGTTGAACTGAGAGATGGACATACAGATATAGTGAAATGGAGAAATGCCAAGATCACAATTCAAAAATCATTTTGAAGGCCTAAGGGTTTTAGAAAGATGCTTCTTTCTTAGAAGCCCTCCTAAATCTGAAATGTTCATGACCATTTAAGCATACAGAAAAAACTTCAGAAAAAAAGCTCATA